>NC_056743.1:121799267-122074267 GCF_019279795.1 Protopterus annectens
CTGCACAAGAACTTATCACTCAAGCATGGAAAGTGGATGCTCTTTCATTCAGCTGGAAAAACCTGACAGTCTATGCCTTCCCTCCAATGCCTCTTCTTACCAAGGTGCTCCTAAAAGTCAGGCAAGAAAGGCCAAAAATGATCCTGATTGCCCCAGACTGGCCACGCCAGCAGTGGTACCCAATCCTAAAGAGTTTGTCTCGTGGCCCAGCTTGGCCTTTACCTCAAGTTCCTCATCATCTGACTCAACAAAACAATCAGATTCCGCAGAGTCAACTCAGAACCTTAAATCTGGCAGCATGGCAGATAATGTAGCCACTCAGGCTGCACCTCTCTCTAAAGCTGTTATGGGTGTCATTTTAGAAGCCAGGAGGCCCAGCACTAGGAAATCTTATGCAGAAAAATGGAAGAGATTCTGTGCTTGGAAGCCGGCACAAGGACTCAAACCACTTCTAAATATACCTCAGATTTTACAATACCTAACAGATGCTGGTCAAAGGCCTATGTTTCTCATCAATTAAAATCCATGCCTCTACCATTTCATCTCATTACAATACGGAGCCTCCAATTTTTTCACATCCTCTAATAAGACAGTACCTCAGAGGGGCAAAAACATAAGACCCCCAAGGAGAGCACCAGTACCAACCTGGGATCTCAATTTTGTTTTAGAAAAACTCACACTGCCTCCTTTTGAACCAGCCAGCACAGCTGATATAAAATTCTTATCATGGAAAACTGCTCCGCTCCTAGCAATAACTTCAGCAAGAAGAGTATCAGAGTTGCAGGCATTAATGGCTGTGGAACCTTTCATCATTTTTCACCAGGACAGGGTTTCTCTCAGGACAAACCCAACATTCATGCCAAAAGTAGTTTCCAATGTGGCCTTGAACCAAACCATTAATTTACCAACTTTCTATCCAAATCCCCAGAATAAAGGGGAGAGACTACTGCACGCTTTGGATATACACAGCTACGATTCTACTTGGATAAAACAAAAGCTTTCAGAAAAACTGAGCAACTGTTTGTAGCCTATGCTGCAGGATCACAAGGAAAAAACCTATGACAAAGCAGACCATTTCAAAATGGATAGGACACTGCATCCGCTTCTGTTATGCATAACATGGCAAATCAGTGCCTAAGGTCATTAGGCCACATTCTACCAGAGCAGCAGCCACTTCAGCAGCCTTTCTCAGAGGAGTACCAACCAAAGACCTTTTAGAAGCTGCATCCTGGAGCTCAGTGCACACTTTCACCAAGCACTACCACTTGCCTCTCTACTCTAAATCCAGAGCAGGCTTTGCCATTGCAGTCCTGCAGGGCCTGTTAGCCCCTCCAAATCCAATTTAGAACCAGCCGCCCAACCTCAGCTTTGGGATTCAACCTAAGTGTAATGACTGCAACAGTGAAACACGAACATAGTACAGTTGTGTACCTACCATAAATGTAGATGTTAGAGTGTATTCACTGTTGCAGTCCAGGTTACCCACCCACCGTCCCACTTTTCTTTGCTGGGGCTTCTCTGTACTTCTCAGCTCTCTACAACCTATGTGGTGTATTTGCTTGTAGATGAAGGAAATGTTTATATTATTACATGCATTGTTTTTGGCATAATTTTAGTTTTCCAGCCTTCCTATCTGGGGCACCTGACATCTGGGGCAAGAAACACTGAAGAAAATGGCGTCGGTTGCATCTTTTATACCCGTGGCACACTGACGTCAGGGAAGAGGCGACAGCAACCAAAGCCGGACCAAGACTTTGGAACACGGGCTGACTGCGGGTAGCCTGCCGGCGGATAACCCAAGTGTAATGACTGCAACAGTGAATACACTCTAACATAACTCTAACTGTACTTTTCTTGTTCCCAGGAAAGAGGTACTTGGAGACCTATTCTAGACCTCAATCATCTAAACACTTCTCTGAAGGTGCCCTCCTTTCAAATGTTGTTCCTTCAGACTTTGTTTCCTCTCTTGATTCCTCAAGCTTATATGGTATCTCTGGATGTCAAGGATGCTTATCCTCCATATTCCAATTCATCCCATTTTAAGAAGTTTTTACATTTTTCTGTTGCTTCCTGGCAATTTCAGTTCTCTGCTTTGCCCTTTGGCCTTTCTACTTCCCCAAGGATATTCACCAAATGCCTCGCTCCCGCGATTGCTTTTTTGCAGGATTCGGAGAATCCAAGTATTTCCTTCCTTTGATAACCCTTTTCAGGCATCTTCTCCAGAGATCCTGTTGCAGAGTATTGATTTTGCCATTTCTCTTCTGCAAAACCTGGAGCTCATGATGAACTTCAAAAAGTCTTTTCTGAGTCCTTGTCAAGACCATGTTTTTTCTGGGGAACAGGATAGAGACTGTGTTGGTGCTGGCATCCCTGCATTCTCCCAAGTCATTAGCTCTCATTTATTTATTTCAGAATCTTCTTCCTCTGCCCTTTCTTACAGCCAGGGAATTTCTGAGAGCTCTGGAGTTCATAGCATCTACCATCCTTATGCTCCCTCTGGCCAACCTCCAAAGGAGAACGTTTCAGTCTTTTCTGAAGTCAGTTTTGTTTCAGTGCACACATCCCCTAGAATTTGTCGATGCTGTTCGTGTTTCACTTTTGCAGTCATCACATTTGGGTTTTCCTGCCAGGGTAGCTCTTAGCCGGCTTGAATACCCGAGACTTAGTATTTCTTTATCGGTTGCTGTCACTTGAGGACTGACATCAGGTCATCAGTGGTATAAATGAAGGCATCCCAACGCTATTACATCAGTCTTTCTTGAAGTGGAGCCTGCGTCTCAGGAGGGATCTTCATAGGTAGCTCCAGCTGTTGTCTCTGAGTCCAGCGCTCCCTTTTCATCCCCCACTTCCCTCTCAGGACTCTCAAGGTATCTATAGACAATACCACAGGGATGTGGTATGTAAACAAACAGGGGGATAAGATTTTATTTTCTTTGCTGGTTGGCACTCTTAGTGTGAGATCTTGCTATCCAGTATCGAGTGACTCTTCAAGTAGTTTACATTGCCTCAGGTCAAAACATTGGGATAGACACTCTGAGCAGGTCCTTAACTCAGTTCCATGAATAGATTCTTCACAGGTATGTGTTTCTGGACAATGGCCACCAGTGGGTCACTCTGCAGATCTTTTTTCCTCTTTGCTGAGCAGCTTCCTCTTTTTTGTGCCAGAGTCCCAGGTCCTCTGGTTTGGAAGGTGGATTCTCTGACTTTTTTCTTAGAAGGTGATGTTTCTTGATGCTTTTCTTCCCTTTCCCCTTATTCCAAAAGTCTTGTGAAAAATTCAACAGGATGGTCACAAAATCGTGTTGGTGACTTCGTTTGGGCTTAGACATCAGTTCTGTGTTCTGCATTTAGCCAAGGGTAATAATCACAAGTTATCTTACAGGGTGGACCTACTCTCACAGGACAAGGGATCTCTTATCCATCCCCGCTTGTCCACTCTTCATCTGGCACTGTGGATAAGATTTTGATTCCACTTGGATGTCTATTTTTCTGAGGACGTACTTAGGATTTCCTAGTATTGGGTATCCTGGCCTCCTGCAGGACCCTGGTTATTCAAATGGAATTCTGTTTGGTGTGTTTCTTGTAGTCTGGATCCACTTTCTGTGAACATTACTTTGGTTCTCTTCTTATCTGTGTGATTAGCTCAGTGCTGGGTTGGCATAGTCTAATGTTAAAGGCCCAGTTATCAGCTATCTCTGCTAGTTTCCCTTTATCTCCTCCTTTAGCTTTTAGATTTGAAGCTAAACAATTCCTTAAAAGTGTCCTTCATATTAGGCCTCCCAGAAGCCTGTTCTTCCTCCCTGGGATCTTGATTTTGTTTCTGAAAAATTGACACTGACTCTGACTCCTTTTGAGCCTGCAGCTTCAGCATCCTTACAACATTACTCTTGGAAGGATATACTTTTGTTGGCCCTTTCGTCTGCCAGACTGGTATCTGAGCTTCAGGCCCTTATGGCTTGTTCTCCAGTTTTGGAGTTTCGTAAGGACAGGGTGTTTTTGCATACAGATCCTCCTCTTATGCCTAGGTGGTGATCGAGTTGTCCCAAAATTAATTTATTCATTTGCCCACTTTTTTTCCCTTCTCTGCAGTCTGCCAATGAGAAGGTGCTGCATATTGTGAATGCGCATTGGCAACAACTTTATTTGGATAAGACAAAAAGTTGGGAAATCTGATAGCTCTGTTTTGTTTCATACTAGATCCTTAGAATTAGCTTTATCCAAGCAAACTATTTCCTCTCCTTGGATCTCAAAGCTGTCTCGTTCTCTTGTATTAGCGGTAAGAGCATTCGTTTTTCTATTTAGGCTCATTTTACTAGAGCTGTGGCTACTTCTGCCCCCCCTAGGGTTTGGATACTAACTCTGTTCGAGGCAGCTACCTGAACTTCAGTGTATACATTATCAATCTCTACAAGTTGGATGGAATTTCCAGAGCTAGAGCTGGTTTTGCTGTGGCCATCCTTCATGGCTTCCTAGCAGGCTGTGCTGCTGCTTCCTCCTCTACAGTTTCTGCCTGAGCTTTGCTGATGTTCATCGTGTTTCAGTGTTGCAGTCATTACTCTTGGGTTATCCTATTTATTTATTTATTCCAGTTTGATGACCGGAGAGGTCCACTGGGCCTGGGCAGCCTGTTTTCAGTGGAAGCCCAGGGAGAAAAGCTCCACAATACAAAGTTTAATTACATGATTAATTACAAAGAAAATTACATGGTTAATTGCAAAGAAAATTACATGGTTAATTGCAAAGAAAATTGCATGATTAATTGCAAAGAAAATTTCATGATTAGTTGCCAAGAAAGTTAGGATTACAAACAACAGGTAGCATTCTAAAGAAAAAGATAAAATATTTACAATTTAGTTCACAGGGCTTAGGGAGGTTTCTTTAGTGGAGGCTCGGGGAGAAAAGCTAGACATTAAAGTTTAATTACAGAATACTTTCAGTGGAGGCTCGTTGAGAAAGCTCCACAATACAAAGTTTTATTACATGATTAATAACAAAGGAAGTTAGGGATTGCAAGCAACAAGTAGCATTCAATTTAGCTTCAGGAGTGAAAACAGGCATATAGAATTGTGGCTAGCTTTTGCAGTTTGTTTGCATATATAATCATTAATTTAAAGTGAGGTTAGGGAGGTAAGAAGGTTAGCCTGGGGTAAAGGTAGAGGAGTAGCCTGGGGTAAAGGGAGGGGAGAGCTTGAGAGGAATGGGTGGAAAAGTACAGATGTTCATCGTGTTTGACTGTTGCAGTCATTACACCTGGGTTATCCTGCTGGCAGGCTACCCTCAGTTGGCTTTAATTCCAAAGTCCTGGTCTGGCGTCTGTTGCTGTTGCCTCTTCCCTGATGTCGGTGCACCAGGGGTCTATGAGATGCAGCCGACGCCATTTTCTTCAGTCTTTCTTGCCGCACGGTGCCCGAAGCAAAAGCATTTCTTAAGTGCTGGTCGGACAACTCCTGAGATTTTCAAAATTGAATTTCGGAACCGACATCTTCAATATAGCCAAGTACCCCGTTGGGGAAACTTTTTCTTGCTCCAGACCGATGTCAGTAAAAGTTAACAATTGTATTTTTTGTGGGCAGCAAATACCTCATAAGGATTTTCACTCTTACTGTATTCATTGCCTAGGCCCTGACCATGATGTTGCTAGTGTCGGTTTTGTGCTAGATTCAACCAAAGCACTATTAAGCGTCTGTTTGATTTTGCTTTACATTACTTTGGCTGAAGGTTTAACTACATAATGCTGTCGAAACAACCGACTGGAATTCATAAAAAATGCAAAGACAAAGAAAAGGACAGGCATCTGAGGCCCAAAACCAACGACAAAGCCTCTAGTGAGGTGCTTTCGCAGCCCCTCACACCCGCTACCTCAGAGCCACAGGCCACCTCCGACTCCCACGTGAAGACAACTAGGCCTCTGAAAACTCAAGGTATTGAGCCTATGGAAACTATTCCCTCAGATGGGTCCGGAGCCACTGAGCAGGCATCGGCTTATGAGTTTTTCATACCTACACAGCTTACTATCAAGTCCACTTCAGCAGCCAAGGCAAAGTCTAAAACACCATTAAAGACAAATAAGCAAGTACAGCATTCTCCTGGACAGTCTTCCCTGCCTAAGAAACAGATGCTTAAAATGGCAGAGGACCTAATTACTTTGATCAGAGGTTCCCATCCCCCTCCTGATAAAAGGCCTAGGCAAAACACTGACTGACTCCTCTGACCAGGTTTCTATTTCCTCTGATTCCTCTTCAGAACAGGGATATTCTCTTTCTCCCTACGAGGACTCTGATGCTGAAGAATCTATCCCTTCAGCCTCTCCTGCTGAGGATTACTCTTTTGGGGAAACCCTGCACACCATGAGGGAGCATTTCCATTGGGAGAGCCAGGATTATTCAGAATCCAAGAAAAGGCTCAGACTTTCTTTTGCTGTCTCAGCACAGGCCCCTTGCTATCCCCCCTGTACTAGATATTGTTGTTGTTTTTTCTGAATCCAGTTAGTCTCCCAATTCTTTACCCACTGCACCAGTCAAGCCAGATAAGTACTACAGGGTCCCAGACTCATAAAATTCTTTATAAAAACCCTGCTGCTGACCCAGAAACAATTTCTCAGGGTCCCAAAGGGGTCAAGGCTTCTACTGCAAAAAAACATGTTCCCTGTGATAGGGATTCTAGAGCACTGGATAGATGGGGGAAACGTTTACACTTCTGCTACTTTAGCTGTAAGGGCATTAAACTGCCAGTTTCACATGCTTAAATATCAACAATACCTAATGTGTTTGCTAAAACAGAAAATGCTTACAAGCTCAGAATGTCCTGACAATAAGGAAATGCAGGATTTATTGCATATAGCTGAACAAGTGGGAAAGCATACTCTGCAATGTGGTTTTGATTTATTAGAGGCTTCTTGCAGAGCCGCAGTTACAGGCTCTGTCATTCGAAGGCATGCTTGGTTAAATGAACAGAGCTTACCTGATCATGTTAAAGCAAAATTATTGGATGCTCCATTGCAGCATGATACTTTGTTTGGTGTTAAGGCAGAAGAAGTGTTAAAGAAAATGGAGGATAACGCAAAATCAATGCGGAGAGTAAAGGATTTCTTACAGGTTCAGCCACCTAGATTTAGCAGGAACTGGCCTTCTAAAATTGGTCCTTTCCAGTGTCAGACAGGCCACAGAGGCAGATACAGACTCCCAAGAGGCATATCTCAGCCCCAAGGCTCATACAGACCTAAACAATGGGATGCTTCAGCCCCCGAAGGCGGAGAAGAGATATCACAACCTTATAGGAAACCGTCCCAATGACGTCCCTCTACAAAAGCCAAGCACTTACCTTTTGACAGCTGGAAACTGGAAACAATAACAACTCTTATTCCCTGCCTGCAACAGGAGTTTCGATGGTGGGCACTGGCCTGTCACCACAACAAGGGACAGCCTTTCACTTTACCCACAGCCAGGCAGACACTAACAGGTGCATCGGATTATGCCTGGGGGGCACACATGGCAGGAAAATGTATTCAGGGCACGTGGCCCACGGACCAAATGCATCTTCACATCAATCAAAAAAAGGTGCTAGCTGTACAGAATGCCCTGACAGCCTTCAAGGATTTATTGCATCCAGGACAACTATTACTAAAGACGGACAATACTACAGTTATGTGGTACATAAACAAGGGGGCACACATTTCTACACCCTCTGCAGGCAAGCCATGACTTTGTGGAACACCGCACTGACCTATCAGGTACATCTGCAGGCACAATTCCTGCCAGAAAAGAAAAATACTCTGGCAGACTAAGCAGAAACCTCATGGACCTTCACAAGTGGAAATTAAATCCACAGGTCTTCAGCATGATAACAAGGAAATGGGGATGCCCAGACATAGATCTTTCTGCCTCCCCTCACAACTACCAACTGCAAAGATTCTGCACAAGGACTTATCACTCACAAGCATGGAAAGTGGATGCTCTATCTTTCAGCTGGAAAACCCTAACAGTTTATGCCTTTCCACCACTGCCTCTTTTTCCCAAGGTGCTCCAAAAAGTCAGACAAGAGAAGCCAAAAATGATTTTGATTGCCCCAGACTGGCCACGCCAGCACTGGTACCCAATCCTAAATAGCTTGTCTCAAGGCCCAGCCTGGACTTTACCTCTAATTCCTCATCTTCTGACTCAACAAAACAATCAGATCCTGCACCGCCAATTCAGAACCTTAAATCTGGCTGCATGATGGATAATATAGCCACTCAGAACACACCTCTCTCTAAAGCTGTTATGGATGTCATTTTGGAAGCCAGGAGGCCCAGCACCAGGAAATCTTATGCAGAAAAATGGAAGAGATTCTGTGCTTGGAACCAGGCACAAGGACTCGAACCACTTGTTCCAAGTATACCTCAGATTTTACAATACCTAACTGAGATGCTGAACAAAGGCCTATCCTTCTCATCAATTAAGATCCATGCCTCTGCTATTTTAGCTCATTGCAATACGGAGCCTCCTATTTTCTCTCATCCATTGCTAAGACAGTACCTCAGAGGAGCAAAAAACATAAGACCCCCAAGGGGAGCACCGATGTCTACATGGGACCTCAACTTTGTCTTCGAAAAGCTCTCACTACCTCCTTTTGAGCCAGCCAATACAGCTGGCATAAAATTCTTATGGAAAACTGCTCTGCTCCTAGCAATAACTTCAGCAAGAAGAGTCTCAGAGTTACAGGCATTAATGGCAGTGGAACCTTTTATCATTTTTAATCTGGGCAGGGTTTCTCTAAGGACAAACCCAACATTTATGCCAAAGGAAGTATCCAGTGTGGCTCTTAACCAAACCATTCATTTGCCAACATTTTATCCAAATCCCCAGAATAAAGGGGAGAGACTTCTGCACTCTTTGGACATACACAGGCAGCTACGCTTCTACTTGGACAAAACAAAAACTTTCAGAAAAACTGAGCAACTGTTTGTAGCATATGCTGCAGGATCACAAGGAAAGGCTATCTCAAAGCAGACTATTTCAAAATGGATAGGACACTGTATTAGTTTCTGCTATGCACAGCATGGCAAGTCAGTGCCTAAGAATATTAGGCCACATTCTACCAGGGCAACAGCCACTTCAGCAGCCTTTCTCAGAGGAGTACCAACCAAGGAAATTTTGGAGGCTGCAACTTGGAGTTCAGTGCACACTTTTACCAAGCATTTTCACTTACCTCTTTACTCTAAATCCAGAGCAGGTTTTGCCACTGCAGTTCTGCAGGGCCACATAGCTACTCCTAATCCTATTTAGACCCAGCCGCCCTACCTCAACTTTGGGTTTCAACCAAAGTGTAATGACTGCAACAGTGAAACAGGATAAACATAGTACAGTTGTGTACCTACCATAAATGTAGATGTTAGTGTATTCACTCTTGCAGTCCAGGTTACCCACCCTCCATCCCCCTTTCTTTGCTGGGACTTATCTATACTTCTCTATCCTATACAACCTATGTGGTGTATTTGCTTGTAGATGAAGGTATTGTTTTTATTTTACTGTATGTTTTTATAAGCAATATGTATTGCCTACCCTCTTGGGGGCACCTGACATCCGGGGCAAGAAAAACTGAAGAAAATGGCGTTGGCTGCATTTTGTATACTCCTGGCACACTGACGTCCGGGAAGAGGTGACAGCAACCGACGCCGGACCAGGACTTTGGAATTCATGCCGA
Source organism: Protopterus annectens (assembly GCF_019279795.1). Classification (NCBI taxonomy): domain Eukaryota; kingdom Metazoa; phylum Chordata; order Ceratodontiformes; family Protopteridae; genus Protopterus; species Protopterus annectens. The sequence goes on from NC_056743.1 coordinate 121,808,949, forward strand.
CTGAGGGTAGCCTACTAGCAGGATAACCCAAGTGTAATGACTGCAACAGTGAATACACTCGAAAATCTACATTTATGGTAGGTACACAACTGTACTTTGCATTTCCTGTTTAGATAGAGGTAAGAATGAAGTTAAGGTTGTCATAGGTCCTCAGTGTGGAGGGCAGAGCATTCCATTTTTAGCTAGGGAATAAGATAGCAGAAGCTGCCCAGCAGGGCGCTTGGGTTTATGGATGATGATCAAGTTTTGGTGGGTAGATCTAAGGGGTCTGAGGGGGTTAAAAGGTTGCAGAATATTAGTGCAGGACACTTAGGCTGGAACAGTAATTTGTGTGCTGTGGTGATTTGATGAAGGTTAAGTAGATTGGGGAGTTCAAGCCAGTTTAGAGTGTGTAGGGAGGTGCAGTGGTGAGAGGAGGATTTTGTATTTGTGGCGAATCTGGCTATTTTATTGTAACATACTTCGTTTGGAGGTGAGTGTGGAAGACAAATTGGTGAGCAGAGGAGCGCCATACAGTAGAGGGGAGTAGGTAGGTAGTGGCGAGAGTTAGTCTGGTGGAAGGAGAGAGGAAATGATTTATGTTCATCTTGTTACCCTGCTGCAGTCATCACACTTGGGTTATCCTGTCGTCAGGCGGTCCCGCAGTCGGCCGGAATTCCAAAGTCTTGGTCCGGCGTCTGTTGCTGTCGCCTCTTCCCTGACGTCAGTGTGCCAGGGGTATATATAATGCAACCAACGCCATTTTCTTCAGTCTTTCTTGCCGCGCGGTGCCCGAAGCAGTTCGCAAGTGCCAGTCGGCCAACTCCTGAGATTTTCAAATTCGAATTTCAGACCGAAGTCTTCTATAAAGCTAAGTACCCCGTTGGGGAAACTTTCCTTGCCTCAGACCGATGTCAGAAAAAGTTAACAATTGTATTTCTTGTGGGAAGCAAATACCTCATAAGGATTTTTATTCTTATTGCATACCTTGCCTAGGCCCAGACCACAACGTCACTTGTCAGTTTTGTGCTAGGTTTAATAAGTGTACTATTAAAAGACGCTTTGATTTCGCACGACACTACTTCGGTAGGAAATTTAACTACACCATGCCATCGGAGCAACCGACTACCGGCGTGCACAAAAAAAGCAGGGATAAGGACGGAGAGCCCAGGCCTAAGCCAGATTCCGAGGCCTCTGCCGATCCGGTCTCCGGTCCTCAGTGAGGCTCCGACGCAGCCCCTGATTACCACAGATCTGGAACCCGAGACCGCTACGGAAATTTTGACGAAATGTACCAGGCCAACGCAGCCTTTTACTTCAGGCCCTTCTGACGACTATGCTACAAAAGAATTCGGTACTGCAGAAACGCCATCTGTTTCTGAAGGCATTTTCAGACAGACTACCCTCACCATTAAAACGTTTTCTAAGTCGAAGACTCCTAAATCTAAAAGGACTGCACTTCAGTCTCTTGTTCAAGGCCCCATGCCTAAGAAACAGATGCTCAAAATGGCTGAAGATTTGATTTCTTTAATCACGGCTTCCCAGCCCCCTCCTGACAGAAGGCCTAGACAAGAGGAAGATTATTCATCCTCTGAGCAAATGTCCATTTCTTCAGACTCCTCTGAGGACCAAGACTACTACTCCTCTCCTTATGAAGATTCTGATGCTGAGGACTCTATTCCCTCAGCTTCTCCTTGTGAAGACTACTCCTTTGGGGAAACTTTACACACTGAGGGAACATGTTCACTGGGAAGGTCAGGACTACTCTGATTCAAAGAAAAGGCTCAGTTTCTTTTACTCCCCCAACACAGACTACTTGCCATCCCACCAGTTTTGGACATTGTGGATGATGCCTATTTAGAATCCAGTTTCAACCCAGACTCTCTACCTCCTGCCCCGGCTAAGCCTGACAGATACTATAGAGTGCCTGATTCCCACACATTTCTTTACAAAAGCCCTGTAGCTGTTCCAGAGACTATCTCACAGTGTCCCAAGGGGGCTAAGGCTTCTATGGCTAAAAACCCAGTACCTTCTGAGAGGGATTCCAGAGCACTAGACAGGTGGGGGAAAAAGGTTTACACCTCAGCCACACTAGCTTTGAGGGCACTGAATTGTCAATTTCACATGCTTAAGTATCAGCAATTTCTAATCTCTCAGTTAAAGCAAAGAATAACCTCTTTCCCTCAACAATCTGAATTGAAAGAAGTACAGGATCTGTTGCACGCCACTGAGCAGGTGGGCAAACATACCTTACAATATGGGTTTGATTCTTTGGAGGCCTCCTGCAGAGCAGCTGTCACTGGGTCTGTTATACGTAGGCATGCTTGGTTAAAGGAACAAACTCTGCCTGATCATGTTAAAGCAAAACTACTAGATGCTCCCTTACAGCAAGATGTTCTTTTTAGAGTTAAAGCAGAAGAAGTTTTAAAGAAAATGGAAGATAAGGCAAAATCTATGCAGACAGTCAAAGATTTCCTACAAGTACAACCCCCTCGCTTCAGCAGAAACTGGTCAACAAAAAGTTGGTCCTTTCCAGCCACTGACTGACCACAGAGGGGTAAATAGACGCCCAAGAGGCAGAGGACAACCACAAGCCCAGTATAAACCTCGCCAATGGGGCTCTACAACACAGAAGGGAGGAGAAGACAGATCTCAAACCACCAGAAGGCAAACTCAGTGACTTGCACCTCATCGGGCCAAGCAGTACTGTTTTGGCAGCCCCCTTGGGGGGAAAACTCGCCAGTTTTGCAGACAACTGGCACATTGTCACATAGGACAAATGGGTCCTAGACATAATTTTACGAGGATACAGATTCCACTTTTACACCTTGCCAATGAAAAGAGGAATGCCAAACCTGCCACAAAATCAATGGGCAGAGGCACAAAAACAAATGACAGCTCTCATGGCCATGAGAGCCATTCAACGGGTACCGACTCGAGAGCATGGCCAAGGATTTTACTCGAGGCTCTTCCTAGTACCCAGACAGGACAATGCTTGGAGACCAATTCTGGACCTTTCAATTCTAAACACTTACAAGTACCCAAATTCAAGATGCTAACACTACTGCAGCTACTTCCCATGTTGGGCAAGGAAGCATGGCTAGTAACGTTGGACCTCAAGGAGGCCTACCTGCATGTCCCTATCAGACAAAGTTGCAGAAGATACCTCCATTTCATTGCAGGTTCAACCCATTACCAATTCTTTGCACTGCCCTTTGGCTTATCTACTGCACCCAGAGTTTTCACAAAATGCCTGGCATCAGTAATTGCATACTGCAGACAAAGAGGAATTCAAATATATCCATACCTGGACGACTGCCTCATCCAAGCAGAAAGCAAAGACATTCTCTTACATCATCTGGCCTTTGTAAAGCATCTACTAAACTGCCTGGGGTACACAGTAAACGAAAAGAAGTCAAAACTAGTACCCTCACAAAAAATGACATTCCTGGGTGCCAGCTTGAATACAACGGCCCAGAAGGCTTATCTTATGCCAGACTAGCAACTACAACTGACTCAGTATTTCAAGACAATGGCAACAAAGACTCTAACTGGAAGAACAATTCTGCAGGTTTTGGGCTTCATGGCATCTTGCATACTAAAAATACCATTTACAAAGCTGCATATGAAGAAATTACAGTGGTACCTAAAAAGCGTATGGTCTCAACACAGCCACAGCTTGGACACACTATCTCTCATTCCCTGCCTACAACAGGAATTTCTATGGTGGTCACAGGCATGTCACGTCAACAAAGGTCAGCCTTTCACCTTGCCCCCAGCCAGGCAAACTATCACAACAGATGCTTCAGACTACGCCTGGGGGGCACACATGGCAGGACAATGCATTCAAGGCCTATGGATTGCAGATCAAAGAAATCTGCACAAAAATCCAAAAGAGATGCTAGCTGTACAGAAAGCTCTGACAGCCTTCAAGGATCTATTACATCCAGGACAACTTGCAATAGACGAACACCACCACAGTAATGTGGTACATAAACAAACAAGGGGGTACACATTCTTACCCTCTATGCAGGCAAGCAATGACCTTATGGAACACAGCTCTGGCCTACCAAGTCCAGTTACAAGCTCAATTCCTGCCAGGACAGAAGAACACATTGGCAGATGACCTCAGCAGAAAGGTCAAGGATCCCCACGAGTGGAAACTAGATCCCCAAATATTTGCAGTGATAACTCAAAAATGGGGCCTTCCAGTCATAGACCTGTTTGCCAGTCCTCAAAACTATCAACTGACAAAATTTTGTACAAGGACATTTCACTATCAAGCTTGGAAAGTGGACTCTCTCTCTTTCAGTTGGAAAAACCTGACAGTATATGTCTTCCCTCCATTGCCTCTCCTCACAAAGGTTCTTCTGAAAGTCAAAAAGGAGAGACCACGACTGATTCTCATAGCCCCAGACTGGCCACGCCAGCACTGGTATCCGCTATTGAAAAATATGGCCCACAGCCCACCATGGATATTGCCTCAAATCCCCCATTTGCTCACACAACAAAACGATCAGATTCTTCACAGCCAGCTCAAAACTTTAAATCTGGCTGCATGGCAGATCATCTAAACATCCAACCAGCACCTCTTTCACAAGCAGTTCTGGATGTTATTCTGGAAGTCAGGAGGCCAAGCACCAGGAAGGCTTATTCGGACAAATGGAAAAGGTTTTGTGCCTGGAATCAAGCTAAAGGCCAAGACACAATTCAGCCTCACATTCTACAGTATTTAGCTGAGATGTTGCACAAAGGACTTTCCTTTTCCTCAATTAAAATCCATGCTTCGGCTATTTCAGCTCACTACAACACGGATCCACCTTTATTTTCACATCAGAGGGGCAAAAAACATTAGACCACCCAGGAGAGCTCCTACACCAATTTGGGACCTCAATTTTGTTCTGGAAAAACTAACGCTACCTCCCTTCCTCCCTTTGAACCAGCTTTCTCTGCAGATCTACAGTTCCTATCATGGAAGACTGCCCTGCTCCAAGCAATAACTTCAGCTAGAAGAGTCTCAGAGCTACAGGCAATAATGGCAGTGATACCTTTCCTCATTTTTCATCAAGACAGTGTTTCTCTACGAACTAATCCTTCCTTTATGCCTAAGGTGGTTTCCAGTGTAGCTTTAAATCAAACCATCCACATACCCACCTTCTTCCCCAATCCACAGAACAAAGGTGAGAGACTCCTGCATTCCTTGGACATTCACAGGCAGCTTCGTTACTATTTGGACAAAACTAAGGCTTTCAGAAAATCTGACCAGCTCATTGTATCCTATGCTACAGCTTCTCAAGGGAAGGCTATATCAAAGCAAAGCATTTTTAAATGGATAGGTCATTGCATACATTTCTGCTATACCCATCATGGGAAACCAATTCCTGCTACCATTAGATCCCACTCTACCAGGGCAACAGCTACCTCTACAGCCTTTCACAGGGGGGTTCCAACCAAGGAAATTTTAGAAGCTGCAACTTGGGAGTTCAGTACACACCTTTACCAAACACCATCACTTACCTCTTTACTCAAAGTCCAGGGTGGGCTTCGCCACTGCAGTTCTGCAGGGCCTTATAGCCTCCACTAACCCTCTGATACCTCCCCCTTACCTTAGCTTTGGGATTCAACCCAAGTGTGATGACTGCAGCAGGGTAACACGATGAATAGTACAGTTTTGTACCTACCATAAATGTAGATGTTCGAGTGTTCACCCTGCTGCAGTCCAGGTTACCCCCCCCCCCATCCCCTCTGATCTACTGGCTAAATCTCTTCTATGCCTTACTGATGTATTTGCTTATAGCTGAAGGGATTTTGTGTTTGTGCTGTGGTTACTTCTTTTGGTACTAATTTCTGACCACCTTTTTGGGGGCACCTGACATCTGGGGCAAGAAAAACTGAAGAAAATGGCGTCAGTTGCATTATATATACCCCTGGCGCACTGATGTCAGGGAAGAGGCGACAGCAACTGACGCCGGACTAAGAATTTGGAATTCCATCCGACTGCAGGACCGCCTGACTACAGGATAACCCAAGTGTGATGACTGCAGCAGGGTGAACACTCGAACATCTACATTTATGGTAGGTACAAAACTGTACTTTTCTGTAAAGTAGGCCTAGTTTTATGTGGGTTTTCTTGATATTTAGCTGGATGTGATTGTTAAATTTTAGGTGTTCATCATTGGTTACACCAAGAAGTTTGGCTGAGGGTACGACCTCGGTAATGGAGTTAAGGCTGGTGATTTGGAGTAAGTTTTTGTCAATAGGGAAGGATTTTGAGGGAGAGAATATAAGTATCTTTGTTTTGGCATTTAGTGAGACGTGATTTTGGAGCATCCAATTTTCGGTGGTGGAGAAAGCAGTTTGAGTTAGAAATTGGAGATCTTTTAGGTTAGAGGCATGACAGATCAGAGTGGAATCAGCGTATTGCACAATTTTGGTGTTAGGTATGGCTTTGTGGATGATGTTAATAAAGATATTGAAAAGTAATGGGCCAAGAATTGAACTTTGGGGTACTCCAGTGGGGGTTGGGAGGAAAGTGGAGATGGCCTGGCCCCATTTCACGGCTTGGGATCTATCAGAAAGGTAGCTGGAGAACCAGGTAAGAGTTTTATTGGAGATGTTGAGGTTAGACAGATGATTTAGTAGGTGACAATGGGAGATGGTATCGAATGCTTTAGATAAGTGTAGCAGAACAGAGTATACGATATTACCACAGTCATGAGCAGAATTGACAGAATGTAAAAAGGAGAGAAGGGCAGAGTTGATACTGTGTCCAGGACTGAAGCCATGTTGGGTAGGGGAGAGTAGTTAGTGTATGGTAAGGAATGGCAGGTGCTGTAAGTGGGTATATTTTTCAAGAATTTTGGAGATTGGGGAGAAGATGGCTATGGGGCGGAAATTGGAGGTGTTAACATTTTTGCCACCCTTGTGAAGTGGAAGTATAAAAGCAGAACGCCATAGTTTGGGTACATAGGATTCAAGTAGTGATCTATTGATCAGGATGCTGATAGGAAGAGCAATACTGCCAGAGGCTATTTTTAGGAAGGAGGAAGGAATGTTGTCAGGGGCATTGGAGCAAGGTTTGAGTTTGGTGAGAAGTCTCTCTATTAGTTTGGTGGAGATGGGTTTGAGTTCAAAAGTGGGGGGGTGGAAGGTGGGAAAGGAGGATTGAGCTGTAGGAGGTAGAGGGTTATTGTTGGTAAAGGTCTTGGTTAGCTCAGCAATAAGAGGTAAAGAATGGTATTGAACATTATTGCAATTTCAAGGTCAGATTTGCTGGAGTCTGGGCACGGGTTATTTTTTGTTCCAGGTTTAAGGAGAGAATTAATAGAGTTCCAGAACTGTTTGGGTTTTTTTGTGTGATTTGCTTGTAGTTTGATGTAAGACTTTTTGTCTTTAATAACATGTTTTTTGACTTGGTTTCTCAGCTGTTTGTATTTAAGTAAGATATCTGGTTGTTTATGTTGGAGGTAAGCTTTCCAGGTTATATCTTTTAGTAGCATAATTTTTTTGGTGTCTTTGGTGAGCCATGGGGTGGTATTTGCTTTAACTCTCTTTGTTCTTATTGGTGCTAGGGAGTTAAGGACAGAGTTGAAGTAGTCAACGGCTGCGTCTAAAGGAAGAGTTTTGAAGGGGATCCAGTTAGCTTAAGGGAGTCAGAGAAAGTAGTAGGGTTAAAGTTAGAGAGGTTGCAGGTTTGAATGTAGTGGTGGGAGTGTGGGGAAATGGGTGTAGCCAGATGGATGAAGGCAGGGCGGTGGTCTCCTAATGGGTCAGGAATGACACCAGATTTTAGGACTTTGTTAGGGTGGGATACTAGCATCCAGTCTAGTATAGAGCCTGGGGAGTTGTTTTTATTTGGTCTAGAAATAGAGTTTGTAAGTTGAGTAAAGTTAAATAGATTGATACGGTGGGGTTATGGTGAATAATTTTGTTCCAGTCTATATTTACATCTCCCATGATGTAGGTTTCTAGCTTAATGTTGGAGGAGGTCCAGGAGAGGATGTCTTCCAAGATGCTAGTGTTGTTACCAGGGGGGAATATAAAGGGACATGATACAGATGCTCTTATGGTTGTTCAGTTTTAGTAAGCCAGTTACAAGTTCAGCATTATTGAAAGAAGGAATGGGGTTAGGATATGGAGTGATGGACAAGTGGTTGGAGTAGATTAGGGCTACACCACCACCTCTTTGATTTTGGCGGTCAGAACGGAGAGATAGAAATCCAGGGGAAAGGAATTCAGAGTCGCTTATATGAGGTTTTAGCCAGGTTTCGGAGATGGCTACAATGTCAGGAGAATTGTGGTTGAGCCAGGCGTGAAGTTGGGTTAATTTATTATTCACGCTTTGGGCATTGATGGTGAGGAATTTGGGGAATTTATTGGTGGATTTGTTGTAGTTGTTGGGGGGGGTTTGTAGGAGAGAAGTTAGGTCCTGGATTGGGGTGAATGTCACCAGCTAAGCAAAGGTGCATGAGAAGGGGAGTACGTTTATATGGTTTACAATTAGATAAAGATGGCCGGTAGAGAATAGGTTTAGGTGCCCAAAGCAAAATACGTTCGCAAGTGTTGTCGGCCGACTCCTGAGATTTTCGAAATTGAATTTCAGATCTGAAGTCTTCATTAAAGCTAAGTATCCCCTTGGGGAAACTTTTTTCTTGCTGCAGACCGATGTCACAAAAAGTTAACAATTGTATTTCTTGTGGGAAGCAAATATCTCATAAGGATTTTCACTCTTACTGTATTTCTTGCCTAGGCCCGGACCACGACGTTGCTTGCTGTCAGTTTTGTGCTAGATTTTACCAACGCACTATAAAGCATCGGTAAAATTTTGCCTTTCATTACTTCGGCCGAAGATTCAATTATACTATGCAGTTGGAGCAGCCAATGACCGGAATTTCTAAAAAACACAAGGATAAAGACAAGGACAGGCATCCGAGGTCCAAAACTGACTATGAGGCTTCTGCTAAGCTAGTCGTCTGTTCGCCTGTTCTCAGTGAGGCGCTTTTGCAGCCCTTGACGCCCGCTACCTCAGAGCCACAGGCTGCTTCCGACTCCCACGTGGATTCGACTGGGCCTCTGGAAACTCAAGGTATTGGATCCTCGGAAACTATTCCCTCAGATGGGTCTGGAGCCGCTGTGCAGGCATCGGCTTTTGAGGGTTTTTTCAGACCCAACTCAGTTATATGTAAAGCCATCTTCAGCTTCCAAGCCAAAGACAAAGCAGCTCTAAAGACAAAGAAACAAGTACAGCATTCTCCAGGACAGGCTTCCATGCCTAAAAAACAAATGCTCAAAATGGCCGAAGACTTTATTACTTTGATCAGGGGTTCCCATCACCCTCCTGATAAGAGGCCTAGGCAAGAGACAGAATATAAATCTTCAGATTAGGTTTCCATTTCCTCTGATTCCTCCTCTGATCAGGAATACTCTTCCTCCCTATGAGGATTCTGATGCTGAAGAATCTATTCCTTCAGCTTCTCCTCCAGAAGATTTCTACTTTGGGGAAACCCTGCATACCATGAGGGAGCACTTTCATTGGGAGAGCCAGGATTACTCAGAATGTAAGAAAAGGCTCAGAGTTTCTTTTACTTCCTCAGCACAGGCCCCTTGCTATTCCCCCTGTTCTGGACATTGTAGATGTTTTTTTCATAGTCCGGTCTGTCTCCAGACTCTATACCCCCCTGCACCGGTTAAGCCAGACAGATACTACAGGGTCCTAGATTCCCATACATTTTTTTATAAAAACCCTGCTGCTGACCCAGAAACCATATCTCAGAGTCCTAAGGGAGTCGAAGCTTCCACTGCTAAAAACCCTGTCCCCTCTGATAGAGATTCAAGGGCACTGGACAGATGGGGGAAATAAGTGTACACTTCTGCTACTTTGGCTGTAAGGGCCTTAAATTGTCAATTTCATATGCTTAAATATCAGCAATACCTAATGTCACTATTAAAACAGAAAATGTTGACTAACTCAATGTCCTGAAAACAAGGAATTGCAGGATTTATTGCATGTAGCTGAACCAGTGGGAAAACATACTTTGCAATGTGGTTTTGATTCTTTGGAGGCCTCTTGTAGGGCTGCTGTAACGAATTCTGTGATTAGGAGGCATGCTTGGTGAAAGGAACAGAATCTGCCTGATCATGTTAAAGCAAAATTATTAGATGCTCCATTACAGCATTATACTTTGTTTGGTGTTAAGGCAGAAGAGGTGTTGAAGAAAATGGAGGATAAAGCGAAATCTATGCAGACAGTTAAGGATTTCTTACAGGTACAGCCACCTAGATTTAGCAGGAACTGGCCTTCAAAAAAAATTGGTCCTTTCCAGTGTCAGACATGCCAGAAAGAGGCAGGTACAGATGCCCTAGAGGCCACAGAGGCAGGTACAGATGCCCTAGAGGCAGATCCCAACCCCAAAGCTCATACAGGCCTAAGCAATGGGGTGCTTCTACCTCCAAAAGCGAAGAAGACAAATCTCAACCTTATAGGAAACGGTCCCAATGACTTTCCTCTACCAGTACCAAGCACTTAGCTTTTACAAGCTCCCTTAGGGGGAAAACTGGCACTTTTTTCACAAAACTGGCACATGATTATCCAGGACAAATGGGTCTTGAATATAGTGTCTCAGGGCTACAGGTTCCACTTTCACACCCTGCCAAAGGCAAAGAGGCATGCCAGACCTGTCGCACAATCAATGGGCAGAGGCACAAAAGCAAATTTCATCCCTCATGGACATGGGGGCCATTCAGCGAGTACCACTACAGGAACAGGGACAAGGATTTTACTCGCGACTTTTCTTGGTACCCAGAAAGGACAGAGCCTGGAGACCAATACTGGACCTGTCTAATCTAAACACTTTTCTGGACGTTCCAACATTCATAATGTTGACTCTGCAGCAGCTTCTGCCCATGCTGGGCAAGAAGGCTTGGCTAGTAACTTCGGATCTAAAAGAGGCATACCTGCATGTCCCAATCAGACAGTCTTGCAGAAGATACCTCAGATTCATAGCTGGATCAATGCACTACCAAATGTTCATCGTGCATACAGCTGCAGTCATAACAGATGGGTTCTCCTGCCATCAGGCGGGTCCTCGGTCGGCTGAATTCCAAAGTCTAGGTCTGGCGTCGGTTGTCGTCGCTTCTTCCCTGACGTCAGTGCGACAGGGGTATAAAAGAACCAGCCAACGCCATTTTCTTCAGTCTTTCTTGCCGCGCGGTGCCCGAAGCAGAAGCAGTTAGCAAGTGCCGGTCGGCCAGCTCCTGAGATTATGAAAAATTTGGAAACCGAAGTCTTCTTAAAAGCTAAGTACCCCATTGGGGAAACTTTTCTTGCCTCAGACCGATGTCAGACAAAGTTAATAATTGTATTTCTTGTGGGAAGCAAATACCGCATAAGGATTTCCATTCCCTCTGTATACCTTGTTTAGGCCCAGACCACGACGTCTCGGTCTGTCACTTTTGTGCTACCTTCAACAAACGCACTATTAAGCGTCGGGCGGAGTTTGCCCAGCATTTTTTTGGGAAAGCATTTAACTATACCATGACGTGGGATACTCCGACTCCGGTTTTGTCTAAAAACGCAAAGACAAGGACCGACACTCGAGGTCCACGGCCTCTACCGACACCACGCCAAAGCCGACTACACGTGGTCCGGTTCTCAGTGAGGCGCCTACGCAGCCCCTGATTACCGACGACACATCTTTGGCGGTGTCTCCTGTACCCGAGGTCACAGGCTCCTCGGCCCACACCCCGACTAGATACCGAAGCCACTCTTGGCATTGAAACACAGAATGTGGACAGGTCCACCTCCACTCAAGGTGTCTTCAGACCTTCCTCTTCTTTCTCCATCAAGGCTTTCACCAAGTCTAAAGCATCCATGCACCCTAAAAGACCAGCTACACAGGGCCCATCTCCAGGCCCCATGCCTAAGAAACAGATGCTTAAAATGGCTGAGGATTTAATTACTCTAATCAGAGGTTCTCTGCCACCTCCGGACAAAAGGCCCAGAGTGGAGGAAGATTCCCCCTCCTCTGATCAGGGCTCCATTATTTCAAAACACTGTGATGATCAGGAACAGTCGTACTCCCCTTTTGAAGACTCTGATGCAGAGGAGTCTATTCCTTCTGTGTGTCCCCCCCCCCCCCTGAGGATTACTCATTTGGGGAAACTTTGCATACCTTAAGGGAACACTTCCACTGGGAAGGCCAGGATTATTCAGATTCCAAGAAAAGGCTCAGGGAATTTCTTTTGTTACTCCAGCACAGGCCTCTGGCTATACCTCCTGTCTTGGACATCCTAGATGATGTTTACTCGGAGGCCTGCCTTACCCCAGACTCTCTACCTCCAGCTCCAGTTAAGCCTGACAGGTACTACAGGGTTCCTGACTCGCACCAATTTCTTTACAAAGGCCATGCTGCTGACCTAGAAACCATCTCACAGGGGCCCAAGGGAGTTAAGGCTTTCATTGCCAAAAATCCACTGCCTTCCGAGAGAGATTCCAGATCCTTAGAAAGGTGGGGAAAAAAGGTATATACCTCGGCTACCTAACCATGAGAGCCTTAAACTGTCAGTTTCATATGCTAAAATACCAACAGTTTCTGTTATCTCAATTGAAAAGTAAAATGTCACAACCTGAACAACCAGACTTGAAGGAGTTGCAGGATTTGATGCATAGTGCAGAACAAGTGGGTAAACATCCCCCCTCCAGGGGTTGGGAGGGTCGCCTAAGGGGTTGAGAGTGTGGCCTAATGGTTAAGGTGTTTGTCTTACAAATACAAGGTGCAGGGTTTGAATCTCACAGGGGATAATTGGCTGGGCTTAAAATGGCTCACAAGGGCAGTTAACCTAGTACTAATCTATGAATCTTACAATGTGGTTTTGTTGCTCTAGAGGCCTCATGTAGAGCTGCTGTTACAGGCTCAGTCATACGTAGGCATGCCTGGCTCAAGGAACAAGCCTTGCCTGATCATGTCAAAGCTAAATTACTAGACGCCCCTCTTCAAAAGGATGTACTATTTGGGGCAAATGCTGAGGAAGTATTACGGAAAATGGAGGAAAAAGCTAAATCAAAGCAAACTGTGAAAGAATTTCTGCAGGTTCAACCCCCACGTTTTAGTAGAAATTGGCCTTCCAAAAACTGGTCCTTTCCTGCCACAGACAGACCCCAAAGAGGCAGATACAGGCCATGGGCAGAGGACAATCACAAGGATCGTACAGAGGCAGACCATGGCAATCTCCTACACAAAGAGGTGGTGAGGACAACTCACAATCTTTCAGAAAGCAGACCCAATGACTTTCCCCTTTGCAGGCCAACCAGGTCTCAAATGGCAGCCCCCTTTGGAGGAAAGCTGGCACTATTCTCAAAAAATTGGCATGTTGTCACAAAGGACAAATGGATCCTGGACATTATAAACAGAGGCTAGAAATTCCATTTTCATACCCTTCCAAAAATGAGAGGCATGCCAAACCTTCCACACAATCAAAGGCAGAGGCACAAAAGCAAATTTCAGATCTTATAAACATGAAAGCTATTCAAGAGGTACCTACACATGAACAAGGTCAAGGTTTTTATTCCAGGCTATTTCTGGTGCCAAGGAAGGGAAAAGATTGGAGACCTATTTTGGATCTTTCCATCCTAAACACATTCCTACTCTTACCAAAATTCAAGATGCTCACTCTACAGCAACTTCTTCCCATGCTGGGCAAGGAGTCTTGGCTGGTAACATTGGACCTCAAGGAGGCATACCTGCATGTCCCAATCAGACAAAATTGCAGAACATACCTCAGATTTCTTGCAGGTTTAACCCATTATCAATTCTCTGCATTGCCCTTTGGCTTATCTACTGCGCCCAGAGTATTCACGAAATGCCTGGCATCAGTAACTGCCTACTGCAGACTTCAAGGGATACAAATATATTCTTATTTGGATGACTGCCTGATCCAAGCGGACAGCAAGCACATTCTTCTGAAACATCTGGCTTATGTAATAATGTTATTAAACTCTCTGGGATACACAGTCAACAAAGAGAAATCAAGGCTAATACCCTCTCGGAATATAATTTTCCTGTGTGCCAATTTGGACACAAACACCCAGATGGCCTACCTCACGCCAGAGAAGCAGGGGCAACTAATTAAATATTTCAGAACACTGGCAAATTGCACCAGGCTGACTGCAAGGAAAATTCTGCAGGCTCTGGGACTCATGGCATCTTGCATCTTACTAATCCCATGTGCAAAGCTGCATATGAGAAAACTACAATGGTACCTAAAAAACATATGGTCTCAACACAGCCACAGTTTGGAAACAATAATACCACTAATTCCATGTCTGCAAAAGGAATTTCTGTGGTGGGCTCAAGCATGTCAAACAAACAAACGTCTTCCATTCAGCAAGCCTCAAGCAAATCAAGCCCTCACAACAGACGCCTCGGACTACGCCTGGGGGGCGCACATGACAGACTGGTGCATTCAGGGCAAATGGTCCCAAAAAGAAAAGCACCTTCACATCAATCAAAAAGAAATGCAAGCAGTAATAAATGCTATTATAGCTTTCAAGGACCTTCTACAACCAGGTCAACTATTGATAAGAACGGACAACACCACAGTTATGTGGTACATAAACAAGCAGGGAGGAACACATTCTTATCCCCTATGCAGACTGGCCATGTCACTTTGGAACATGGCCATGGACTTACAAATGGAACTACAAGCACAGTACTTGCCAGGCAAGGAAAATATGCTGGCAGACAACCTAAGCAGGAATATGACAGATCCACACGAATGGAAGTTGCATCCAAAAGTTTTTGCAGAAATAATACAAGAATGGGGAAGGCCAGACATAGATCTCTTTGCCTCCCACAAAAATCATCAATTGACAAAATTCTGCTCGAGGATCTTCCATCCAAAGGCCTGGAGAGTGGACGCCCTCTCTTTCAGTTGGACATCAATGACAGTTTATGCCTTCCCGCCTCTTCCTCTGCTGCCCAAAGTCCTATTGAAGACCAGAGCAGACAGACCAAAGATGATCCTCATTGCTCTGGACTGGCCAAGGCAACACTGGTACCCACTCCTGAGGAGCCTGACGCATTCCCCTCCATGGACCCTGCCTCTAATGCCTCTTCTTCTGACTCAGCACAGCTTCAAAACTCTTCACAGTCCGCTAAAAACACTCAATCTAGCCGCATGGAAGATTCCTTAGCATCACAGCAGGCCCTACTAACCAAGGAGGTGCAGGATGTCATTTTGGAGGCCAGAAGGCCATCAACTAGAAAAGCTTACTCCGCAAAATGGAAACGTTTTTGTGTCTGGAATGAGAAAAAGGGCCAGAACCCTGGAAAACTGAATTTACCTCAAATGCTACAATATTTGGCTGAACTGCTAAGCAGTGGACTTTCGTTCTCCTCCATCAAAATCCATGCCTCAGCCATTTCTGCAGAATACAACACAGATCCTCCTTTATTCTCTCACCCTCATTTAAGACAGTTCCTCAGAGTGGCTAAGAATTTAAGACCTCCAAGGAAACCACCAATACCTGCTTGGGATCTCAATTTCATTCTGGAAAAACTGACTTTGCCTCCTTTTGAGCCAGCTGCCTCATCAGATTTGCAATATTTGTCCTGGAAAACAGCTTTCCTTCTGGCTATTACTTCAGCTCGTAGAGTTTCAGAACTACAGGCTCTCATGGCTGTTCAGCCTTTTATCATCTTCCATCAGAACAGAGTTTCCTTACGAACCAACCCGTCCTTTATGCCTAAAGTGGTATCCAGGGTAGCTTTAAATCAGGCCATACATTTACCTACTTTTTATCCCAATCCTCAAAACAAAGGAGAGAGATTACTACATTCCTTGGACATCCACAGGCTACTGCGTTACTATTTGGACAGAACAAAACCTTTCAGAAAATCAGAACAGCTCTTTGTGGCCTATGCGGTAGGAGTTCAAGGAAAACCAATTTCCAAACAGACAATCTCAAAATGGATAGCCCACTGCATACGCTTTTGCTATTCCTTTCATGGCAAAACTGTACCTACAGGCATTAGAACTCATTCCACCAGGGCCACAGCCACCTCTGCAGCCTTCCTCAGAGGAGTTCCTACCAAGGATATTTTGGTAGCAGCCACTTGGAGTTCTGTGCATACCTTCTCCAAACACTACAACCTACCATTATACTCCAAATCTAGAGCAGGCTTTGCCACTGCAGTCTTGCAGGGCATTTTGGCTCCTAGTTCCACCTAGTGCCTACCACCTCTTTCTTAGCTTTGGGATTCTACCCATCTGTTATGACTGCAGCTGTATGCACGATGAACATAGTACAGATGTCCTTCAAGGATGCATCTGCAGTCCTAACATATGGGTTGACCTGCCTCAGGCAGCCCTTCGGTCGGCCGGATTCCAAAGTCTGGGTCTGGCCTTGGCTGATGTCGCACTTCACCCGACGTCATAGCTGCTGTGAATTGGGTATAAAGGCATCAGCCGACGCCATTTTCCCCAGTCTTTCTTGCCGCAGCAGAAGCTGTTCGCAAGTGCCGGTCGGTCAGATCCAGAGATTTCTACTACCGAAGACTTCTAAAAAGCTAAGTACCCCGTTGGGGACTCTTTCTTGCCTCAGCCGATGTCAGAAAAAGTAAATTGTTTAACTTGTGGGAAACAAATACCTCATAAGGATTTCCACTCTTACTGCCTTCCTTGCTTAGGCCCAGACCACGACGTATCAGCTTGTCTAGCCTGTGCTTCCTTCAACCGACGGACACTTAGACGTTGGTCTGAGTTTGCAGAGGAGTTTTTTGGTCCCGCTTTTGCTTACAAAATGCCGTCGGAGACTCCGACTTCGCAATTAGCTAAAAAGCGTAAGGAAAAGGACTGACACTCGCGGCCCGCGGTTTCGGCCGAAACCACGGTTAAGCCAACCGCGAGTGTCTCGGTTTCGGCTGAAACAGAGTCCTCTGTTCTTCCTTCGGCCGAAAGCATGCCTCCGATAGCCAAGGCCTCACGCAGCATGGCTGAATCTGCTACTGAAATTACCCCTGCTGTAGCAGCCACCCAGGATTTATCAGATACTATTCCTTTAGACATATCTACTCCTGCACGTGGAGCTGCTAGGCCCCCTGCATCTATTTCTATCAAGGCTTTTTCTAGGGCTAAAGCAGCTAAATCATCTAAGGCCTTACCTGCTAAAAGCCCCTCACACAGGCCTACCTCTAGTTCCCAAATGCTCAGCCTGGCTGAGGATCTCATTTCTTTAATCAGGGGATCCCAACCTCACCCAGACAGGGCCTCTCAACCCCCTCCAGAGAAGAGGCCTAGAGCAGAGCCCCCGGATCCTGTTTCTACAGACTACTCCTCGGATGATTCAGAAAACTCAGGTCCTCCAGAAGGCCCATATTCTCCTTATGAGGATTCTGATGCAGAGGACTCCATTCCTTCTGCCTCTCCTCCTGAGGAATTTTCTTTTGGGGAAACCTTACATGCTATGAGAGAGCATTTTCAATGGCAGGGCCAGGATTTTTCAGATTCAAGGAAAAGGCTAAGGACCTTTTTACACTTACCACAGCATAGGCCTTTAGCCATTCCTCCAGTACTTAAAGTTGTTGATGATGCATATAATGATGCTTGCACTGCCCCTGACTCTCTTCCCCCGGCCCCTGCCAAGCCAGACAGATATTACAGGGTCCCGGACACACACTTGTATAAGGCTCCTATTGCAGATCCTGAAACCATTTCACAGGGCCCCAAAGCTGTAGCAGCTGCCTCTGCCAAAAACCCCCTCCACTCTGAAAGAGAATCTAGAGCTTTAGAGAGATGGGGTAAAAAATTTATACTTCTGTTACTCTTTCGGCTAGGGACTTGAACTGTCAATTCCACATGATTCAGTATCAGGAATTTTTGTTAGACCAGCTAAATAAAAAACTGTCCTCTCCTGAACCTATAGACCTTAAGTCCCTTCAGGATTTGGTACATAACACTCAGCAGGTCAGTAATCATTCCTTAAAATGCGGCTATGATGCACTGGAGGCTTCCTTCAGATCAGCTATGACTGGAACAGTGATTAGAAGGCATGCATGGTTAAAAGAGCAATCCTTACCAGACCATGTAAAGTCAAAGCTTCTAGATGCTCCCATGGAGAAACAAAGTTTGTTTGGCTCCCCTGCTCAGCAAGTGCTAAAGAAGGTGGAAGAAAAAGCAAAATCTGTCCAAACAGTCAAGGATTTCTTACAGGTCCAGCCTCCGAGGTTTAGTAGAAATTGGCCTTAGGAGAATTGGTCCTTTCCAGACACCTCCAGAGCACAGAGAGGCAGAAATAGGCGCCCAAGAGGCAGAGGCCAATCCAGAGGTGCCTACAAGGGGACGTCAGTGGCAGCCTAACAACCAGAGAAGTACTGCCACAGATCCAGCTACGACCACTTCCACAGGACAGACACAATGACTTGACTCTGATACCGCCTACCAGGGAACAACTGGAAGCACCCTTCGGCGGAAAGCTAGCCTTATTTTCCATAAACTGGCATTACATTACAGGAGACAAATAGATTTTACAGACAATAGACAAAGGCTACAGATTTCACTTCCACACTCTACCAAAAAAGAGAGGAAAGCCAAACCTACCACCAAATCAAAAAACAAACGCTCTAGAACAAATCAACCATCTATTAAGGATGAGAGCTATAGAAAAAGTACCTCCTATGGAACAAGGGCAAGGATTTTACTCCAGACTTTTCCAGGTACCAAGAAAAGAAAACCAATGGAGGCCTATTCTCAACCTGTCCGCTCTGAACACATATCTCATTGTCCCAAAATTCAAAATGCTGACCCTACAGCAACTTCTTCCCATGCTGGGCAAGGAGTCTTGGCTGGTGACTCTAGATCTCAAGGAGGCATACCTGCACGTCCCTATACGACCAGATTGCAGAAGATACCTCAGATTTCTTGCAGGATCAGCGCATTACCAATTCTCAGCATTGCCCTTTGGCTTATCTACTGCGCCCAGAGTATTCACGAAATGCCTGGCATCAGTAATTGCTCATTGCAGGCTTCAGGGAATTCAGATTTATCCATACCTGGACGACTGCCTAATACAAGCGGACAACAAGACCAAATTAACAAAAGATTTGGAAAAGGTTATACAACTACTGCAAGCCCTGGGATACACAGTCAACATGAAAGTCAAGGCTGGTACCATCCCAAAGGATAACATTCTTGGGAGCAGAACTGGACACAACAAATCAGATGGCATTTCTCACAGCAGAAAAGCAAAAGCAACTACCACTCTATTTCATGGCATTAACAACACAGAACCAGCTTACAGCAAGGAAAGTCCTGCAAGCCCCGGGTTACATGGCATCCTGCATAATATTGATTCCACATGCCAGGCTACATATGAGAAAGTTGCAGTGGTACCTAAGGAATGTATGGTCTCAACACAAGCACAGTCTAGAAGCCCAGATTCCAATAATACCATGCCTGAAACAAGAATTCCTGTGGTGGGCTCAGGCCTGTCAGTTGAACAGAGGACTGCCTTTCCACAAACCTCACCCAAGCCAGACTATCACCACGGACGCCTCAGACCTAGGCTGGGGGGCACACATGGTGGGCAAGTGTATACAAGGCCTATGGACACAAGACCAGCTGAACCTACACATAAATCAAAAAGAGATGCTGGCAGTGAAACAGGCACTTCAGACATTCAGACCTTTTCTTCAACAGGGTCATTTGCTGATAAGGACGGACAACACCACAGTCATGTGGTATATCAACAAACAGGAGGCACGACTCATATCCTCTATGCCGGATGGCAATGGACCTGTGGAATGTGGCCCTGAACCTCAACATTCAACTCCAGGCCAAATTGGTGCCAGGAAAAGAAAATATACTAGCAGACACCTAAAGCAGAACTACCACGGATGCCCACGAATGGATGCTGCATCCAGACATCTTCAAAACCATTACAAAGAAATAGGGACTACCAGAAATAGACCTGTTCGCATCCCCACACAACCACCAATTGAGGAAATTCTGCACAAGGACATACCACCCACTTGCTTGGAAGGTGGACTCCCTATCCTTCAGTTGGGAAAACCTGACAGCATATGCATTCCCACCTCTTCCTTTGATGCACAAAGTGCTACTGAAGATCAAAGATCACCCAAGGATCATCCTGATAGCTCCAGACTGGCCGAGGCAGCATTGGTACCCGCTACTGAGGAGCATGTCTCGGACACACGCATGGCCTCTACCTCTAGTTCCTTTACTGCTAACACAGAACAACTACAAGACCCTACATCCAAACTTGAAAACACTACAGCTAGCTGCTTGGAATATTGCATAAAACAAAATAACCCAGATTTATCTCAGAGGGTTAAGGGCATTATCCTGGAGGCTCGCAGACCCTCCACAAGGAAGACTTATTCAGCCAAATGGAAAAGATACCTCATTTGGAGTGCAGCAAAAGGAGAAAATGTATCATTAGCAAACATAGCTAACATCCTGGAATACTTAGCAGAACTTTTCCACAATGGCCTGTCTTACTCCTCCATCAAGATTCATGCATCAGCAGTTTCAGCAGAATACAACATGGATCCTCCAGTCTTCTCTCATCCTCTACTCAGGCAGTTTCTGAGAGGAATTAAAAATGTAAAGCCTCCAAGGAAGCCACCTTTGCCTACGTGGGACCTTAACTTTGTGTTGGAAAAGTTAACACTTCCCCCTTTCGAACCAGCAGCAACAGCAGAATTACAATTCTTATCTTGGAAAACTGCTTTCCTGCTTGCAATCGCTTCAGCAAAAAGAGTTTCTGAATTACAGGCATTAATGGCAGTACAGCCCTTTCTTATCTTCCATCAGGATAGTGTCCTTGAGAACTAACCCTACTTTTATGCCAAAAGTG
The DNA here is from genome assembly GCF_019279795.1 of Protopterus annectens. NCBI lineage: Eukaryota > Metazoa > Chordata > Ceratodontiformes > Protopteridae > Protopterus > Protopterus annectens. Next base: position 121,829,800 of record NC_056743.1, read on the forward strand.
GTCTCCAGGGTATCATTGATCCAAGCAATCCATCTACCAACATTCTTCCCCAACCCACAGAACAGGGGGGAAAGACTACTACATACCTTGGATGTGCACAGGCAGTTGCGCTACTATTTGGACAGAACCAAGACCAACAGAAAAACTGACCAGCTTCTGGTAGCATATGCAACAGGAATGGAAGGAAAAGCAATTTCAAAACAGACAATCTCAAAATGGATAGGAAATTGCATTAGATTTTGTTACTCTTTTCATGGAAAGACATCTCCAGAAAACATCAGACCTCACTCCACAAGGGCTACAGCCACTACTACAGCTTTCCTACGTGGAGTGGCTACCAAAGACATTTTAGAAGCTGCTACTTGGAGCTCCGTGCATACATTTGCCAAGCATTATAATCTACCTTTATACTCCAGATCCCAAGCAGGTTTTGCAACTGCTGTTTTGCAAGGGATCTTAGCTACACCATAATCATCTTAGTGCCTCCTCCCCCAGTTTGGCTATGGTATTCTACCCATATGTTAGGACTGCAGATGCATCCTTGAAGGACATAGTACAGTTTTGTACCTACCATAAATGTAGATGTCCGAGAGGTATGCATCTGCAGTCAGGATTACCCACCCTCCTTCCCCTCTGTGGTACTCCTAGGGTATTTGCCCATCTTGTAGCTAGCTGGGGGAATCTATTATGGTGTATTTGTTTGTATATATGTATATACATGTTTATATTGTTTGCTCTCTACTGTTTGGAATCATTTGCATTTATCCAAATTTAGCCTTCTTAGAGGGCACCTGGCATCTGGGGCAAGAAACACTGAGGAAAATGGCGTCGGCTGATGCCTTTATACCCAATTCACAGCAGCTATGACGTCGGGTGAAATGCGACATCAGCCGTGGCCAGACCCAGACTTTGGAATCCGGCTGACCGAAGGGCTGCCTGAGGCAGGACAAACCCATATGTTAGGACTGCAGATGCATACCTCTCGGACATCTACATTTATGGTAGGTACAAAACTGTACTTTTTGTACCTACCATAAATGTAGATGTTCGAGTGCTAATACAGCTGCAGTCCAGGTTTCCCTCCCTCCTTCCCCTGTAGGGGTATTCTTTTATGGTGTATTTGCTTGCAATTACTGTTTTTTGATTATATTGCATTGCATTACTACATAATTTTATGTATTGCCTTCCTTCTGGGGGCACCTGACATCTGGGGCAAGAAAAACTGAAGAAAATGGTGTCAGCTGGTTCTTTTATGCCCCTGTCGCACTGACGTCAGGGAAGAAGCGACGACAACCGACGCCGGACCTAGACTTTGGAATTCGGTCGACCGCGGACCCGCCTGACGGCAGGAGAACCCATCTGTTATGACTACAGCTGTATTAGCACTCGAACATCTACATTTATGGTAGGTACAAAACTGTACTTTCTCTGCACTGCCCTTTGGCTTATCTACTGCGCCCAGGGTCTTCACAAAATGCCTGGCGCTAGTAATTGCTTTTTGCAGACAAAGAGGAATTCAGCTGTATCCCTACTTAGACGACTGTCTTATTCAAGCAGAGAGGAAGGACATTTTACTAAAGTATCTGGTGTTTGTAAACAAATTACTAATTTGCCTATGGTACACAGTAAACGAAAAGAAATCAAAACTAGTGCCCTCTCAAGAGATAATATTCCTGGGTGCAAGCTTAAATACAACTGCCCTGATTGCTTATCTCACGCCAGACAAGCAAAGGCAACTGACTCATTACTTTCAAATGATGGCAACAAAAACCCAGTTATCTGCAAGAAAAATTCTGCAGGCTTTGGGCTTCATGGCATCCTGCATTCTGTTAGTCCCATATGCAAGACTGCATATGAGGAAACTACAATGGTATCTAAAAAGTGTTTGGACTCAATATTGCCACAGCCTGAAAAAATCAGTTACACTCATTCCCTGCCTGCAACAGGAGTTTCGATGGTGGGCTCAGGCCTGTCACCACAACAAGGGACAGCCTTTCACTTTACCCACTGCCAGGCAGACTAACAACAGATGCGTCAGATTATGCCTGGGGGGGGCCGACATGGCAGGAAAATGTATTCAGGGCACATGGCCCACAAGCCAAATGCATCTTCATATCAATCTAAAAGAAATGCTGGCTGTACAAAATGCACTGACAGCTTTCAAGGATCTCCTTCATCCAGGACAACTGCTGATAAAGACGGACAGTACTACAGTCATGTGGTACATAAACAAGCAGGGAGGCACGCATTCCTACCCCCTTTGCAGATAAGCCATGATTTTGTGGAACACAGCACTGACTTATCAAGTACACTTGCAAGCTCAATTCCTGCCAGGAAAGGCAAATACTCTGGCAGACAAACTAAGCAGAAACCTCATGGATTCTCACGAGTGGAAACTAGATCCACAAATCTTCAGCATAATAACAAGGAAATGGGGATGCCCAGACATAGATCTATTTGCCTCCCCTCACAACTGCCAACTACAGAGATTCTGCACAAGGGCTTATCACAAGCTAGCATGGAAAGTGGATGCTGTATCATTCAGCTGGTAAAACCTTACAGTATATGCCTTTCCTCCACTACCTCTCTTCCACACGGTACTCCTAAAGGTCAGACAAGAGAAACCAAAAATGATCCTGGTTGCCCCAGACTGGCCATGCCAGCATTGGTACCCAGTTATAAAGAGCTTGTCTCAAGGCCCAGCTTGGACATTGCCTCAAATTCCTCATTTACTGACCCAACAGAACAGTCAGATACTGCACAGCCAACTCAAAACCCTAAATCTGGCAGCATGGCGGATAATGTAACCATTCAGAACACACCTCTCTCCAAAGCAGTTATGGATGTTATTCTGGAGGCCAGGAGGCTCAGCACCAGAAAATCATATGCAGAAAAGTGGAAGAGATTCTGTACTTGGAACCAGGCACAAGGAATTGACATGCTTGTACCAAATATTCCACAGAATTTAAAATACTTAACTGAGATGTTGGACAAAGTCCATCTTTTACATCGATTAAAATTCATGCCTCTGCCATTTCAGCTCATTACAATACGGACTCGCCTATTTTTTCACATCCACTACTAAGGCAGCACCTCAGAGGGGCCAAGAACATAAGATCCCAAAGAAGAGCACCAATACCTGCATGGAACCTCAATTTTGTCTTGGAAAAACTCACACTGCCTCCTTTTAAGCCAGCTAATACAGCGGAGATAAAATTCTTATCATGGAAAACAGCTCTGCTCTTAGCAATATCTTCAGCAAGAAGAGTCTGAGTTACAGGCACTAATGGCGGTTGAACCTTTTATAATTTTCCATCCAGACAGGGTTTCTCTGAGGACAAACCCAGCATTTATGCCTAAGGTAGTGTCCATTGTGGCTCTTAAACAATTCATTTGCCTACCTTTTATCTGAACCCACAGAATAAGGGGGGAGAAACTTCTACATTCTTTGGACATACACAGACAGCTACGCTTCTACTTCGACAAAACTAAAGCTTTCAGAAAATCTGAGCAACTCTTAGTGGCATGTGCTGCAGGATATCAAGGAAAAGCAATCTCAAAGCAGACAATTTCCAAATGGATAGCCCACTGCATTAGTTTCTGCTATTCTCAACATGGCAAATCAGTACAAGGGCATCAGGCCACACTCAGAGCAGCAGCTACTTCAGCAGTCTTCCTCAGAGGAGTACCAACTAAGGACGTTTTGGAGGCTGCAACTTTGACTTCAGCGCACACTTTTACAAAGCACTACCACTTACCTCTTTACTCTAAATCCAGATCAGGCTTTGCCACTGCAGTTCTGCAGGGCCTCATAGCCACTCCTAATTCTATTTAGGTCCAGCCACCCAACCTCAGCTTTGGGATTCAACCCAAGAGTAATGACTGCAACAGTGAAACACTATTAACATAGTACAGTTGTGTACCTACCATAAATGTAGATGTTAGAGTGTATTCACTGTTGCAGTCCAGGTTACCCACCCACCATCCCCCTTTTACGTTGCTGGGACTTATCTGCACTTCTCTATACTGTACAACCTATGTGGTGTATTTGCTTGTAGATGAAAAATGTTTTATTTTAGTGCATGCTTTTTTATTGGCATAATTTTTTAGCCTACCCTTCTGGGGGCACCTGACATCTGGGGCAAGAAAAATTGAAGAAAATGGCGTCGGCTTTGGAATTCAGGCAGACTGCAGGTAGCCTGCTAGCAGGATAACCCAAGAGTAATGACTGCAACAGTGAATACACTCCAACATCTACATTTATGGTAGGTACACAACAGTACTTTCTCCCTAATGTAATGTATTAGTGAATAGTGAAATGAAAGGACATAGTACAGCTGTGTAAATTCTTGCTATAACATTAGATGTCCTCGTCATTTTTGCAGTATTCATCCCCCCACCTCCCCCTGGTCCTTTGGTCTTATAGATGTACTGGTAATATTTTTTTTTTTTTTTTTTTTTTCCCCCGTGGACTGGTTCCTACTTGGGCTCTCTTTTCTGAGGATGGTACATCTGGGCATCACAGTTATGCTCAGTGCTAAGCAAGGAGCATATGTGCGACATACGACGTACCATAAAGCAACCTAAGGCTTTGGTATACTGGCCAGTTGTCAGGGGATCTTTAATGTAATGGATACTGTAACTGTGAAGAGGAGGACATCTACCGTTATGGTAAGAGTTTACACAACTGTACTTTTATGATGAGGAGTGATGCCTGGCTTCACCTTTGCAACTTCACAGACAACCTTAAAGAATCATTTGTGAAGGCCTCATATGATGAATCTTTATTATTTGGCTCTTCTGTTAAAGAAAAGATACAGAAGTGTGAATAGAACCAGTGTTGTCTTCCATAGGGGGTTAAATTTAAGAGCCTTCAACGATCCTACAGTAGGAAACCTAATGTGCCCAGATCCTTATGATTTAGGAAAACCTGCCATCAACCCCATGACTCTACTTCTGAAAGGGAACAGACTTCAGTGGATGCAGACCCAGAGGGTGGAACTGGTCCACATATCATGGAATATTATGGAGCTTTCTCTGACATTGGCAGCCTAACTGTCCTGGCCGTTATTCAGGATTGTTAGGTAAGAAGGATACTGTCCAGACACTATATGCTTCCTTTTTCCTATCAACCTCCCCTAACTCATTTGCCACTTTTGGACGTCTCACTCCATCAACAGAAAGTGGCTGGAAAAGTGATTTCTTTCTCATCTAGACAAAAGATTCATCCTAGAGGTCCCACCAGGTCAGACAAGGGTGAAGATTGAGATTCTTTTTGGTTTCCAGTCTTGGTCCTCAGCACCCTAAAGAAGCATATGACAAAGACCCTGGTCAGGATGGTCAGGTGCAGGTTATTTTGCTTTACCTGCAGACAGATGACTGGAAGTTCTGTATTGATCTTCAGGGTGCTTCTCTCCATATTGAAATAGAAAAGCATCCAGAAGATATTTGCACTTTTCTCTCTGGGAGACAGCCACTTTCACGTTAGAGCTCTGCCCTTCAGTCTCATCACAGCTCCCACAGGTGTTCAAGTGCATGGTGGTAGTCTTGAGTTCACCTGCTCCTTCAACAGGTTTGCATGCTTCTCTACGTGGACTAACTGGCTCCTTGCTGCCACAATGAGTCCCCCAGTCAAAGCAGAAGGTGGTTACTTCAGCTCTGTCTGTCCTTATGCATATCTGTAAACTAAGAAATCAAACCTAGAGGCAGTTCAGACAATTCAGTTCGTAGTTTGCTACCCGGACACACGAAGATGCATAGATGTTCTTCATGTTTCACTGTTGCAGTCATTACATTTGGGTTATCTGCTTGCAGGTAACCCTCAATCTGCCTGATTAACTGACGCAGGACCCAAGACTTTTACTGTCCCTTCTTCCATGACGTCAGGTCGTCAGGGGTATAAAACATGCAGCCAATGCCATTACATCAGTCTTTCTTGTGCGATGCCTGAAGCAGAAGCAGTTTGCAAGTGCCGGTCTGCCGACTCCTGAAATTTTCGTTTTCAAATTTCAGAACCGAAGTCCTCAACTAAAGCTAAGTACCCCATTGGGGAAATTTTTTCTTGCTCCTTACCGATGTCCGTAAAAGTTAATAATTGCATTACTTGTGGAAAGCAAATACCTCAAAGATTTTCATTTGTACTGTATTCCTTGCCTAGGCCCTGACCACAACGTACCTTGCTGTTGGTTTTGTGCTTTATTTAATCAGCGCACTATCCGTCTGTATATTTTTGCCTCTAAATATTTCGGTTCTCGGTTTAATTATCCAGAAATGTCATCTGTTAGCCAACCGACTACCGGGATTCTGAAAAAATGCAAAGATCAAGACAGAGACAGGCCGATGAGGTCCATAACTGCCGACGACGCTTCCCCTAAGACATTTGCCAGTTTGCCGGTACTCAGTGAGGTGCTTTCTCAGCCCCTGATACCCGCTATTTCTGATTCGCAGGCCTCTACTGAGATCCATTTGGAGTCCGGTATACCACGAGATGCTTCAACTATGGAACCCGCGGATGTGTGTACCTTGAATGGGTCCGGAGCCGCTGTGAAGGCACCAGCTTCTGAGGGTGTATTCAGGCCTACAGACTTGCATATTAAATCAACGCCTCCTTCATTACTTAGGCCTAAATCTCAATCCATGTCTAAAAAACAGATGCCCAGGCCACATGCTCAGGCCTCTATGCCTAAAAAATGAGTAAGAATGGATGAAGATCTAATAACTCTAATCAAGGGTAGCCAACCCCCCCCCCCCCCCCCTTAGAGGCCTAGGTCTGAGGTTTAGAGAACTCTATTCCCTCTGCTTCCCCTCCTGAGGATTTTTCTTTTGGGGAAACCTTACATACTCTAAGGGAGCATTTCCACTGGGAAAGCCAGAATTTTTCTGATTCAAAAAAGAGGCTTAGGGATTTCCTTCTCCTGCCTCAGCATAGGCCTTTAGCTATTCCTCCTTTACTAGATACTGATGATGCTTTCTCGGAGTCTAGTTTGGCCCTTGATTCCCTGCCTTTTGCTCCCAGAACACCTGATGGATACTACAGGGTCCCTGAGTCCCACAAGTTCCTTTTCAAAAATCCTATTGCAGATCTAGAGACTATTTCACAGGGGGCCCCAAGGGCATTAAGGCTTCTACTGCTAAAAATCCTATCCCTTCTGATAGAGACTCCAGGGCGTGCTGGGTAGATTAGGTAAGAAGGTTTACACTTCTGCAACCTTGGCCATTAGGGCTTTAAACTGCCAGTTTCATATATTAAAATATCAGCAACATGTTATTGGACTGCTTAAACAGAAAATGATGTTGATTCCCGACTTTGTGGAAAATAAAGAATTACATGATTTAATGCATTCTGCCGAACAAGTTGGAAAACATACTTTGCAATGTGGTTTTGATTCATTAGAGGCCTCTTGTAGGGCTGCTGTTACTGGGTCTGTGCTCAGAAGGCATGCTTGGCATAAGGAGCAATCTTTGCCTGATAATGTTGAAGCTACATTTTTGGATGCTCCTTTAAATCAGGACTGCCTGTTTGGCAACAAGGCTGAGGAAGTTCTTAAAAAGATGGAAGATGAAGCTAAATCTATGCAAACTGTTAAAGATTTTTTACAAGCTCAGCCTCCTAGATTTAGTAGGCACTGGCCCTCTAAGAATTAGTCATTTCCAGCCCCTTCCAGGTCTTCTCAAGCCAAACCCAGACACAGCAAAACCCCCAGGTTTCAGTCCCAGGGGACTCACAGAACTAAGCAGTGGGGGTCCTCCATTTCCAAGTCTGGGAATAAGACTCCCCTCTATGATAAACTGTCTCAATGACTTAGTTTTAAAATTTCCAAGCACTTATCAACTGATTGCCCCTTTGGGGAGAAAGATTGCTCTTCTTGCAAAGAATTAGGAACTCATTACCCAGGACAAATGGGTTTTAAATATAGTGTTCCGGGGATACAGATTTCATTTCCACATGTTGCCAACACCTAGTGGGTGGCCGGACCTACCCCCAAATCAGTGGGTAGAGGCCCAAAAACAAGTACTTTCTCTCTTAAGCATGGAGGCTATTCAACTGGTACTAGAAGAGAAAAAGGTTTTACTTGAGACTTTTCCTGGTACCCAGAAAAGACAATTCATGGCATCCTATCCTCAACTTGTCTACTCCAAACACCTTTTTGGAGATTCCAAAATTCAAGATGCTGACTCTTCACCAGTTACTTCCTGTGCTAGGCAAAGATGCTTGGTTGGCAACACTAGATTTAAAAGAAGCATACCTGCGCACTCCCAATCAGGGAATCTTGCAGAAGATACCTATGCTTCAAAGCAGGCTACGCGCACTGTCAGTTCTCTGTACTGCCCTTTGGCTGGTCTACCGCACCCAGGGTATTCACAAAGTGCCTAGCTCCAGTTATTGCATTTTGCAGGCAAAGAAATATTCAAATATACCCATACCTGGACAATTGTCCAATTCAGGCAAAAAGCCAGGACATACTTTTGAATCATCTGGCCTTTGTAAAAAGGGTTCTAACTTGTCTGGGGTACACCATAAATGAAAAGAAATCACACCTGGTACTGTCAACAAATTATATTCCTGGGAGCAAGCTTGAGTACAACTTCCCAGATGGCTTACCTCATGCCAGAAAAGCAAATTCATTTGACAACCTACTTCAAACAAGTGGCCACAAAAGCCTTGCTATCTGCAAGACAAATATTGCAAGCCTTGGGGTTCATGGCCTCCTGCATTCTTCTAATTCCTTATGCAAGACTACATATGAGGAAACTACAGTGGTATCTAAAAAAGCCTATGGTGCCAACATTCTCAAGACTTGGAAACAATGATTCCTATCATACCTTGCCTATGCCTAGAGTTCCTTTGGTGGGCAGAGGCCTGCCACCAAAACAATGGACTACCTTTCACACCACCCCCTGCCGGCCAAACCTTAACCACAGATAAATCAGACTATGCATGGGGGGCTCACCTGGCAGGGAAGTGCATTCAGGGCAATTGGAACCCAAGTCAAATGCGCCTGCATATCAGTCAAAAAGAAATGTTAGCTGTACAGAATGCACGAACAGCCTTCAAGGACCACATTCTTCCAGGACAACTAATGGTAAAGACTGGCAACACCACTGTTATGTGGTACATAAATAAGCAGGGGGATACACATTCTTACCCCCTCTGCAGACTAGCCTTGTGGAACATTGTGCATTGTGGAACACAGCCTTGAGCTACCAAGTGCACCTACAAGCTCAAATCCTGTGCTAGGAAAATTTAAATACACTGGCAGACGGACTAAGAAGAAACCTCATGGACCCACACGAGTGGAAACTGGCACAAAGGATTTTCAACATGTTGACAAGCAAATGGGGGAGCCCAGATATAGACCTGTTTGCCTCTCCCCAGCACTACCAGTTGGACAAATTTTGCTCTAGGACTCCCCACAAATAAGCTTGGAAAGTGGATGCTGTGTCCTTCAGCTGGAAAAACCTATCATTCTGTCTTCCCCACTCTGCCTCTGCTCTCCAAAGTACTACTAAAAGTCAAACAGGACAAACCAAGGATGATTTTGATTGTTCCAGACTGGCCGCGCCAACACTGGTACCCACTCCTGTGCAGTGTGTCACGGTTATCTCCATGGCACCTGCCTCAGACTCCTTCCATGCTGTCTCAGCAGGAGAACTAGATTCTGCACCCTCAGCTTCCAACACTGAACCTTGCAGCCTGGCTAATTACTTAATCTCTCCTTTACGATCCCTCAGCAAACCTGTGATGGATATCATCTGATAGGCAAGGAGGCCTAGTACTGGAAAATCTTATGCTGAAAAATGGAAAAGATTCTGTGCCTGGAACCAATATCAAGGGATGAGCACAGCAGCACCCAATTTACCTCCGATTTTACAATACTTAACTGAGATGCTTCACAAGGGCCTGTCTTTTTCCTTCATTAAAATCCACGCCTCAGCCATTTCAGCTCATTATAAGACAGAACCTCCCCTCTTCTGTCATCCACTGCTCAAGCAGTTCCTCAGAGGGTCCAAAAATTTGACAACCCAGGAGAAGCTCCAACCCCAGCCTAGGAACTTAACTTGGTCTTGGAGAAACTCAGTCTACCTCCTTTCGAGCCAGCTGCTACTGCAGACTTAAAATTTCTTTCTTGGAAAACAGCTTTCCTTTTAGCAATCACTTCAGCTAGAAGGGTATCTGAATTCCAGGCCCTTATGGCAGTGGAGCTTTTAATCATCTTTCATGCAGACAGGGTGTCCCTCAGAACCAACCCATCCTTCATGCCCAAGGTGGTAACCAGTGTGGCTCTTAATCAGTCCATTCATGTGCCAACCTTCTTTCCTAATCCACAGAATAAAGGGGGAACGTATACTGCATTCCTTAGATGTGCACAGACAACTTAGATTCTACTTGGACAGGACTAAACATCAAAGGAAATCTAAACAACTGCTGGTAGCATTTGCTGTAGGGGCAGAGGGGAAGGCTATTTCAAAGCCAACCATTTCTAAATGGATAAGCCATTGCATTCATTTCTGCTATAAGCACCATGGAAAACCTATCCCCCAGGGGATCAGACCTCACTCTACCAGGGCTGCATCTACCTCTACAGCCTTTCTCAGAGGCGTCCCTACCAGGGGCATCCTAGAAGCTGCTAGCTGGAGTTGTTTGCATACTTTCACCAAGCATGATCATTTGCCAATTTTCTCTAAATTCGGAGCTGGCTTTGCCACTGCAGTCTTGCATGGCCTTATAGCTGACCTTAATACTGTCTAAACTCCTACTCCCATACCTAGCTTTGGGAATCTACCTAAATGTAATGACTGCAACAGTGGAACACTAAGAACTAGTACAGTTGTGTACGCTTACTATAAATGTAGGTGTTCGAATGTATTCACTGTTGCAGTCCTGGTTACCCTCCCTCCAGCCCCCTAACTTATATTGGCTATACCTCTACTTCCCTTTACTATGCTTAAAAGCCTTTGTGGTGTATTTGCTTTTTTGTTGGAGGTATATCTTTGTGCTTTTATGTTTAATTGCTTCCTATTAGGGTGGCACCTGACAACTGGTGCAAGAAAAACTGATGTAATGGCGTCGTCTGCATGTTTTATACCCCTGATGACCTGACATCATGGAAGAAGGGACAGCAACCGACACATGACCCAAGACTTTGTTAATCAGGCCGACTGAGGGCAAAGTCTTGGGCCGTTTGGTTTTATATGAGAAATACTACACTAGTCCTAATTGTCAGACCATCAGTCTTAACCAGTAATCACTAATATTTGCTCGCTTATGATGGTAGTTTACTTCCCCCTTCCTAATGCCACCTCCCATAATGGAGTTAACCCGTACACTTCCTCCTTGAGGTGTGTGTGGTGGGACATTATCAGGGGAGGATGGTGCAAGGTACTTGAATGCAACAAGAGACCAAGCTTCTCCTCAGTGTCCTAGAGATGAGGGCAGTTGTCTTTTCATTGTAATAACTGCAGAACTTTTTACCTCTTGGGTGACATTTGTCCAAACTGACCAGATGAACATGGTTTGGTACATCAACAAGGAGAAGAACCAGAGTCCTACCCCTTTGTTCCAAAAAAAGTGAGTAGCAGATCTCTCTACATCGCTTTCCGATAGTGAGCATGCCTGTAAAAAGCAGATGCTATGCAGACAGGCTCAGCATGTCCATTCTGTTGCCACACAAATCATGTCTCAATCCAGCTGTAGTGCAACAGATTTTCAACTGGTGGGCCCATCCTTGCTGTGACCTTTTTGGCTCTCCATTCAACACCATGTGTAGCAGAGTCTTTCCCTTGGTTTCCCCGGCAAAGGGGCAGTCCCAGAGTGAAGCTAGAGTGGGAAAGTGGCCCTTTGGGCTTATTTTTTGCATTCCCTCCTCTTCCAGTAATGTCCAGATTCATATAAAAGGGAGTATGATGGAGAGCCAGTTATTCCCACTGCATCTTACTGGCCAAGGCAAAATTGTTTGCCCTACTGTAGCCTGACATCAGGGAGCCTCTCTGGTTATTGCATTCTAAGAGGGATCTTCTGTCTTAATCATCCAGGTAATTTCATCTAGACCTTCACAACCTCAAGTTGATGAACTGGTTTCTCCAATGTCAGTGATGGCCAGAGACCCTTCTTTGTCTCGTACTGTGCAGATCTTGTCTGCATTTAAAAAAAAAAAATGTATGGGTAGGGTTTACCATACAAAATGGAAATGTTTTTCTAATTGGGCAACTGTTCAAAGTAGACTTCTTTAATTCCTCTATTTCTGAAATTTTACTTTCTCTGTTGCATCTGTTTTCTGTGGGTTCCAGGATGTTAAGTTGTCAATCTCGCCTTCATTCTTGCTGGATGGGTTCGGAGCCGATCCTCGGCTCCGACTCTGCACTTGCTAAGCTCGAGAGTCACTTTTACCAGCTCGAGGCAGCCCCATATCCCATGATGCAAGGCGGTGATTACCCAGATCTCGTTTGCAGCTTCGCTAATGAGGTCATCTTTTTTACCAGCTCCTGGTAAGTGAATTTCATTACTCTTTTTGAGAAAATTAGATATCCCAGTACCCTAAATTTTTACTCTTTATAGTTTTTAGTTTACCCTATTCACTTAGCACCATTCCCGTTACCTTCCCATTCCCTTATCCATATTTTCTGTGTTTTCAGACCTTAGGCCTTACCCTCCCACACAGTTCCTGTCAGGATTTGTTTAGGTGTGTGTGTTGTTTCACTGTATTTAGGTGTGTGTGTTGTTTCACTGTATTTAGTTTTTATTTAGTCAGTGTCAATTTTTTGGACTGATTGGTGTGTGTGTGTGTGTGTGTGTTAGGACTCAAACATGTCTAAAGACACTAGGGTCTCAGGTTTCAAGAAGTGTGACTCGTGCTGTCAGAAGATGTCTCTGACAGACAGTCACACTTCTTGTATTTATTGCCTGGGACCCCTACACCTGCAGGACTCCTGTGCAATTTGCCACTCTTTCAGCCAGAGAGTCCTGCAGGAACGTAGAAATAAATTGATCCTAAGGGGTCTTCTCAAGCCTGAGAGCTCCCCGGCTAAGTCCGGCTCTGGGAAGCCCTTAAAGCCATCCAAGGCCCAGCCTTCAGTATCCAAGTCTGTGGCCTTGGTTCCGACTCCACCGGAGTCGAGATCGGCTCCGTCCGGAACCGATACTTCCTTCTCGGAAGTTATAGTATTGGTGCCGATCGGCACCGATACCCTGGCTTCGGTTACTTTGTCGGCTCCGGCTGGAGCAGATACCCTTGCTTCGAAGCCTGCGTCTGCTCCGGCTGGAGCTGGCACATCTCTAACCCAGCTCGGAGCCGACAAGCTATTGGCTCCAACTGGATCCGAAGGTTCTTCGGCTCCGATGGCTCCGTCAAGGAAGAGATCTAGATCTCCTTCGCTGGAGTCTACACACTCGGCTCCGGCCTCCCCCTTACTTTCGGAGCGGAGCCATCGGAGCCGATCCTCAAGGTCTTCCAGACTCTCTGACCATGACTTGGAGAGAGTGGTGAGTAGACTACTGAAATCATAGGCACTGGCCCAGATGCTCCATAGCCCGTCTCAGCAGACGGTCGCTATTCCACACCCTCCAGAAATTCCTCCTTCGACTCTCCTTCAGAGCTCGGAGCCGGAGATTATTGGTACCATGACTGTTGCTGCTTTGGAGCAGATACCACCCCTTTTGGCTCCGTCGTTTTCGACTCCTATCTCCTCCTTGAGACCGTCCTTGGAGGGATCCGGTCGTCGGGCTTCCCTGGTCGGTTCTGAGGGGGTGAGTGGCATCGGACCCTTGTCCGACCCAGTTCTCCCTCTCGGAGCTTCAGCCTTGGTGAGCTCGGCACCGACATCTGCTTCGGAGCCTTCCCTTTCGGTGGGGCAGGGGATTCCTGTTTCTTCAGAGCGGGAGCTCTCTGTCCTCTCCGGGAGGGGAGCCTTCGAGGTGATGAGGAGTGTGCTAGCCCCCGAGCTCAGTCAGCAGTCGGTTCCTTTAGCTCATCCCTCCACGGTGCCTGTAGATATCTCTTCCCACTATCTTGCTCCCGGACCCAGAGATCCATCGCCCCAGGTTTCCCCATTGGGAAGAACTTCCTCTTCCGAGGTTTCTCCTGATCCTTCAGGAGAACCCCCGCGTAAGAGGATCTGCAAGAGGAAGCACTTAGACTCCCCTGAGTCTATGACATCAGATACCGATTTAGATGAGTCGGAGGGGTCCCCAAGATCCCCCTCTGAGGATGTCTCCTTTTCAGACATCCTTGAACTCCTAAAACAGAGGGGGAACTGGCCCTCCATTAATCCCTCCAAGGATGAATCGGTATACCTGGAGGTTTTTGGATCTCAACCCTCCACCTCCTGGGTGTCTCCGCTTTTCGACCCCCTCATGGAAGTCATATCTCGAAAGGCGTGGGCATCTCCTGATTCGGTGGAACCAGTCCCCAGGAGGCCTTTTAAATTTATCACGGCCCCCACTGAAAAATAGTTTCTCAATAAAGGTGTCCCGGTTGACGCCATGGTGGTGGCGGCCGCCACCAAAAAGGAACTTGCAGATCCTTCTGTACCAGTCCATCCTCCTAATAAGGAGTCTAGGACCATGGACAGGTATGGCAAGCGGATGTTTTCCTCAGCGACCTTTGCTATGCGTTGGCTGAATTATTTATGTGACTTCACCCGACTTCAAAGAGACATCCTCAAAGAATTGGGTGAAGTAGTACAGGATCCGTCAGCGGCAGGGGCTCAAGAGAAGATTGCCTCTCAGCTGGGAATCCTGAATTCCATAACCAACTCCTCCATGCGGCTCATTTCTTATGCAGCCGATGGGGCGAGTAGAGCTGCAGGCACAGGAGTGGCTCTCAGACGTTAGTCCTGGATGCGGCTTTGTAATTTTGCAGACCCTTTTAAGGCGTCCTTCACAAACTCTCCCTTTGATGGGACAACTTTGTTTGGCCCTCAGGTGAAGGACACTTTGACCAGGTGCGAGCAAGACGGCAAGACTCTTTCTGCCGTAGGAGTTCGTTTCTCCACCCCTTCTAGACCTTACCCCAAAGGTCAGAAGGGAGGGAAAATGTGGTTCCGAAAATCACTGGGAGTCGCGCCTGAAGCACGTGGTCAGTTTACCCCCAGAGGCAGAGGGGGTAATAACAGACGCCGCCCTAGGGGCAGAGGGGGTCTGCAGAACCAAGGCAGCAGAGAGCCTCTCTCTGACAAGCCTTTCCAGCGTCCCTGAGGTGTTGCCCGACTGCCCACACTTGGAGGCAGTCGGGGGAAGATTATCGCTGTACCCAGAAGCCTGGCTTTCCCTCTCTCAAGACAAATGGATACAGTCGATCATATCCGAGGGTTACAAAATACCTTTCGAGAAAAGCCCCTTCCCTCAAAAAGGGTCCCTTCCAGACGTTCCACCCGGTCTAAGGGAAATTGCAAAGCTAGAGGTTTCAAAGCTTCTAAAGAAAAGGGCCATCCAGCCAGTTCCAACAGATCATTTAGAATCCGGAATCTACTCAAGGTTCTTTTTGGTCCCCAAAAAGACGGGAGACTGGAGACCAATATTAGACCTCAGCAGGCTAAACAAGTCTGTCAAAGGCAAGATTTCGGATGGTCACACTTCAGTCGATTTTGCCCTTTCTGTGCAAAAACAACTGGATGTGCTCCATAGACCTTCAAGATGCATACTGTCACATAAAAATCCACAGACGCTCCAGAAGGTTTCTCCGCTTTCGGCTGGGGACAAGTCATTTTCAGTTCAGAGCCCTGCCCTTTGGTCTCACTACAGCCCCCCGAGTGTTCACCAAATGCATGGCAGCGGTCATGGCTCACCTGAGACGTCAGGGATTCCAGGTGTTTCCGTACCTAGACGACTGGCTCCTCTCAGCCACCACCAGGCATCAACTTCTGCAGGCCAGGGATTACACACTACGTCTCTGCAGCAAGTTAGGGATTTCAGTCAACTTCGAAAAGTCTTCCTTATCGCCTTGCCAATCTATTACCTTTATAGGCGCAGATCTAGACACTACTCGGATGTCAGCAAACCTAACATACCAAAGAATCCTAGATATCCAAAACCATGTTCGGATGATCCTTTACAGCAAAAAGGTGTAAGCCAGGTTGGTTCTGAAAGTGTTAGGCCTTATCTCAGCTGCCATCACACTTCCTCCTCTGGCCCGTTTTTACATGCGTCTCCTGCAGTGGATGTTGTTTACCCAATGGTCTTTCCAAGTTACCCATGCGTCACAAGATCCTTGTGACACAAACCTGCAAGAGCCATCTCTCCTGGTGGGTGGATTTCTTTCCCCCTAGTCCATCAGGGCAGACCATTTGTTCCCTCAGCCCTGGTAGCCACGGTCACGTCGGATGCCTCCCTGATCGGGTGGGGGGGGGCATTATCAGGGCAGGATGGTCCACGGCACGTGGCAACCGTTCGAATACACCATCTGCACATAAATGTCCTAGAGATGAGAGCAGTGCTTTTAACGTTGCAAGCCCTCAACGACTTTCTTCCCTTAGGGACAATTGCAGTTCACACGGACAACATGTCCGTGGTATGGTACATCAACAAGCAGGGCGGAACCAAGTCCTATCCTTTGTGTCGAGAAGCTCTCAGACTTTGGCAATGGGTGATCTCCTCTCGTCGGTTTCTGATAGCAACGCATATCCCCGGGAAAACCAACATCATAGCGGACAGATTGAGCAGCGCTATACTCATGCCTCACGAGTGGTCTCTCAAACAATCTATAGTGGAAGAGATTTTTCATAAGTGGGGTCACCCATGATGCGACCTTTTTGCTACACCCCAAAACAGCAAATGCCCAGACTTCTTCTCTCTCTTTCCACTTCCGGGCCATTCCCCCAGAGATGCTGTAACCCAGGATTGGCCCCGGGGACGACTTTATGCTTTTCTCCCCTTTCCATTAATACCTCAAGTACTCCAGAAAGCTACCGTCTTGAGAGCCAAGCTGATTCTCATTGCCCCTTACTGGCCTCGACAAATTTGGTTCCCGTTCCTTCATCGCCATCTCTTGGTGCAGCCTTGGCATCTGGACCCAGTTCCAGATCTTCTGACCCACCAGTCGGGTCAACTGCACCGGTCCATTCGTTCCCTCAACCTCACCGCTTGGTTGCTCCACTTCCTTCCTTAGCCAGGCTTCCTTTGATCTCTAACCCTGTTAGAGATATCATAGCTTCTCTAAAGTCCTCTACCAGGTGGATTTACTCTAGCAAATGGAAACGTTTCGCCTTTTGGGCAAAGTCTAAGAACATAGACCCTTGTACTGCCCCTATTCAGTCAGTTTTGGACTTTCTAGCTGAAATTTTTCACTCCGGTTCTTCTTCTTCCACAGTTAAAGTCCAGTTGGCAGCAATGTCGAATTTCCATGTCGGATTTGCAGACCAGAACATTATGTCTCACAAACTTTGTAAAGCCTTTCTCAGAGGGGTGTTCCTTCTTAAACCCCCTGTTAGGGATCCTCGACCACAGTGGGACCTAAATTTAGTGCTGGCATCCTTTTTGAACCGGCTGCTACATGCTCATTAAAATTTCTTTCTTGGAAGACACTTTTTCTAGTTGCTATTACCTCGGCTAGGAGAGTGTCTGAACTTCATGCCCTCTGTGTTCGTCCCCCTTACTTGGTCTTCCACAAGGACAGAGTATCCTTAAGAACCAATCCATCCTTTTTGCCCAAGGTTGCTTCTAAGACCAATTTAAACCAATCCATTGATCTTCCTGTATTTTTTCCCAATCATTCTAGGGCGGAACAAAGATTGCATTACCTAGATGTTCATCGCCAACTCAGATATTACTTGGACAGAACGAAGCAATTTAGGAAGTCTGATCAGCTTTTTCTTTCTTATGCTGAAAATAAAACAGGTCTCCCTGTTTCTAAAGTGACCTTATCCAGATGGCTGTCTTCCACCATTTCTGACATTTATCAGCTTAAGGGCAAACAACTGATCTCAAAACCTAAAGCACATTCTATAAGAGGTCTAGCCACATCTACAGCTTTTCAGGCTAGACTACCCTTAGACACTATTTGTGCAGCAGCCACTTGGGCCACTCCTCATACCTTCGTTTCTCATTACAAATTGGATTTGGCCTCCAGGGACAGGGCAAGTTTTGGTTCCACAGTTCTCAAGAGTCTGTTCCATTGAGCCACCCAGGATAGAGGTGCTAGGACGCTGTCCCATCCAGAAGAATGAAGGCGAGATTGACAACTTAACATTTAGAAGTTATGTACCTACCATAACGTTCCATGTTAGTTGTCTTCTCTCGCCTTCTTTCTTGCGTCCCTCCCTCCTGTCCCCCTAGCCTGGACAGACCTTGAACTTCCTTTTTCTCTGGGAGATTGTTCTTCCTTGGACACCAGTTAGCTCTGGACCTTAATTACCTGGGTTCCCCTTACAGCCTTCTCAGGTTAGTTCTTCTTCTTTCCTTTGTGGAAAGTTTATGGGCAGTTTTTCCTCTAGATACCAAACGAGATCTGGGTAATAACCCCTTGCATCATGGGATATGGGGCTGCCTCGAGCTGGTAAAAGTGACTCTCGAGCTTAGCAAGTGCCGAGTCGGAGCCGAGGATCGGCTCCGAACCCATCCAGCAGGAAAGAAGGCGAGAGAAGACAACTAACATGGAACGTTATGGTAGGTACATAACTTCTAATTTTCCGCCATTAAGGTACGGTTGACATGGTTTCTAAATGTCACAGCAGTGTTTATTCACACTCTTTAGCTCTGCATAAGCTTTGTAAAGCCTTTTTCAGGGAAATCTTTCTTTTCCATTCTCTGATCAAAGAACCAGTACCCTATTGGTTTTAATTTTTTTTCTAGCTGCATTAGCAAGATCCCCTTCTAAGCCAGCATCTTCTGCCCCTTTGAAATGTTTTTCTCAGCAGACATTATTTGTAGTAATTAGCTCAAACAGAGCTACTTTGAGTTCCTAGCCATGTGTACTAGTCTACGCTAGTGTTTCATAAGGACAGGGTTTCATAGAAATCTTTCCTTTGTTCCCAGGGTAATATCTAATGTAAAGTTGTCTATCTCACCTTCATTTCTTGCTTGTTGGATCGGCTCCGACTCAGCCATCTTCTATAGCTCGAGAGCTGTTTACTGGCTCGAGGCTACCCCTTATCCCCATGTTGCCTAGCGCTAGCTACCCAGATCTCGTTTGCCCCTTCAGCTGCAAGGTGTCATTTCTACTGGTTCAGGCTCGTAAAAGTTTTCTATTCAACTATTTTTTGTCAGATTAGTACTTTTTCTGGGAGTTTTTTTTTTTTTTTTTTTGTAGTCTATAACTGTGGTTTAAGTTGAGTGTTCTTTTAGTCCTTCTCTTAGAACTCGTTTAAATTCGAGAGTTCTCCCCCTCCCCCACCCCTATCCTTTCTTGTAGGCTAGAGGTTAGTTTAAGCTTTTCCTTCTATCTTTATTAGGTAGCCGTTTAAGTTAGAGGCTTCCTAGTTAAAAAATATCTTTAGCTGTAGTATACTGTGTGTTTTTGTTTTTTCGTGTTACTGTTGTGGTATTTTGTTGTCGCTGTTCGGTGTGTTGGCCAAACACATCAGGGTAGTACCTTGCAAGTATTTGTTGGATATGTCTAAAGAGTCCAAGGTGTCTGGATTCAAGAAGTGTGACTCATGCTGTCAGAAAATGTCTCTGACAGATGGGCAAACTTCTTGTGTCTATTGCTTAGGTGCAGTGCACCTGCAGGACTCTTGTTCTTTGTCATGCATTTAGCCCAAGAGTTATGCAGGAGTGCAAAAATAAGCTTATTCTGAGGGGTCTTCTTAAGCCCCACGATTCACCGGCCAAGGCTCAGCCTGTGAAATCCCCAAAACTGACCAAATCATCGGCTCCCAGCTCGGAGCCGTCATTGGTTCAAACCTTACCTGCTACTTCGGTTCTGGACGGAACTGAGGAGATTATCTCCCGTCGGCTCCATCAGTATCTTCGGAGCCGTTGTGGAGCCACAAGAGGCTGAGGTCCCCTTCTCTAGAATTCATACATTCGTCTCCTCTGTCTCCCCTGCTGCAGAGTGAGCGCAGTCACAGATCTTCCCACTCCTCTCGGTCCTCTAGGCTCTCTGATCACGATGTGGAGAGAGTGGTCAGTAGGTTGTTGAAGTTGCATGCACTTGCCAGGATGTTGTCCAGCCCTCCATTGAGCTTGGAGCCGGAGTTCGTTGGGGTTTGAATCGTGGAACTGTCGGCTCCAATAACTATTTCTCCTTCGGTTCTGTCTTCTGCTCCGATCCCCTCGGTGCCATCCGTCGAGGGATCTGGGCGCCGAGACTCCCTCGTCGGCTCCGAGGGGGCAAGTGGCATCCGGACCCTTGTCTGACCCTGTTCTCATTCTCGGAGCTTCGGCGCAGGTGAGCTCTGCTCCTACATCGGCCTCGGAGCTGTCTCCCTCGGTGTGGAGGAGGATTCCGATTTCCTCGGAAACGGATCCTTCTCCATCGTGGCAGGGACGCCTTCAATGTCATGAGGAGTGTGCTGGCCTCTGAGTCAGCTCCACGATCGACCCCACTGGCTCCGTCCGCTGTAGTGCCTGCGCCAACCTCTGCTCCTCCTCCAGACCCCAAGTGTGGGGAACTGGTGCTCCAGGACACCCCATTGTGTGTTTCCTCTTCTTCCAAGGCCTCCCCTGATCATTCAGAGGAGCCCCCTCGTAAGAAGTGCAAGAGGAAACACACAGACTCCCCTGAGTCTGTCACTTCTGATACAGACTTAGATGACTCGGAAGGGTCCCCAAGGTCCCCCTCTGAAGATGTTTCCTTCTCAGACATCCTAGAAATGCTTAAGCAGAGTGGGAACTGGAATCCCCTAGCCCCTACTGAGGATGAGTCTGTATTTCTGGATCCGTTTGGTTCCCGACCGTCCACCTCCTGGGTTTCTCCACCTTTCGATCCACTCATGTCAGTGGTGGCTCGAAAGACTTGGTCAGCCCCGGATACAGTGGAACCAACCCCGAGGAGACCTGGCAAGTTTCACTGCTCCCCTTGATAAGCAGTTCCTTACCAAAGGTGTTCCTGTGGATGCCATGGTAGTAGCAGCAGCCACGAA
The DNA here is from genome assembly GCF_019279795.1 of Protopterus annectens. NCBI lineage: Eukaryota > Metazoa > Chordata > Ceratodontiformes > Protopteridae > Protopterus > Protopterus annectens. The sequence continues at coordinate 121,850,815 of NC_056743.1, forward strand.
AAGAGCGGAAACTTTTGTCTGTCCATCCCCCTAACAAGGAGTCTAGGACTATGGATAGATACGGGAAGCGAATGTTTGCTTCGGCGACCTTTTCTATGAGGTCACTGAATTACTTGTACCATTTTACCCAGCTTCAGAGGGATCTCCTTAAAGAGCTCATAGATACCCTTCAAGATCCATCAGCTGAAGGGGCTCGAGCTAAAGTGGCTTCCCAGCTGGCGACCCTTAATTCTGTAGTTAACTCCTCCATGAGGCTCATTTCCTATGTAGCCAGTGGTGCGAGTAGAGCCGTAGGTACAGGCTTGGCCCTTAGGAGGCACGCATGGATGCGGCTGTGTAATTTTGTGGAACCCTTTAGAGCGTCATTCACCAACATCCCCTTTGACTGTTCCTTTCTCTTTGGACCACAGGTGAAAGACACTTTGATTAGGTGTGAGCAAGAAGGCAAGACTCTCTGCCGTGGGAGTCCATTTTTCCACTCTTTCCAGGCCATAACCCAAGGGTCAGAAGAGTGGTAAAATGTGGATGTTCATCGTGTTTCACTGTTGCAGTCGTTACACTTGGGTTTTCCTGCTGGCAGACTACCCGTAGTCGGCCCGAGTTCCAAAGTCTTGATCCGGCATCTGTTGCTGTCGCATCTTCCCTGACGTCAGTGCGCCAGGGGTATAAAAGTTGCAAATGACGCCATTTTCTTCAGTCTTTCTTGCCGCGCAGTGCCCGAAGCATAAGCAGTTCGCAAGTGCCTGTCGGCCGACTCCTCAGATTTTCAAAGTTGAATTTCAGAACCGAAGTCTTCAGTAAAGCTAAGTACCCCGTTGTGGAAAATTTTTCTTGCTCCAGTCCGATGTCAGTAAAAGTTAATAATTGTATTTCTTGTGGGAAGCAAATACCTCATAAGGACTTTCACTCTTACTGCATTCCTTGCCTAGGCCCTGACCAAGACATTACTAGTTGTCGGTTTTGTGCTAGATTCAATAAATGCACTATTAAACGTCGGTTTGATTTTTGCCTTGCATTATTTTGGATGACTATTTAATTATATAATGCCATTGGAACAACCGACAACCGGAATTCATAAAAAAACACAAAGGCAAAGAAAGACACATCCAAGGTCCAAAACCGACGACGAAGCCTAGGCCAGTCACCAGTTCGCCGTTTCTCAGTGAGGCGCTTTTGCAGCCCCTGACACCCGCTACCTCAGAGCCACAGGCCATAACCGACAGCCACGTGGAGACACTGAGGCCTGTGGAAACTCAAGGTATTGGGCCTACAGAAACTATACCCACAGATGGGTCCGGAGCCGCTGAGCAGGCATCGGCTTCTGAGGGTGTTTTCAGATCTTCACAGCTTACAATTAAGGCCACTACAGCAGCAAAGGCAAAGTCCAAAACACCACTAAAGACAAGGAAACAAGTGCAGCATTCTCCAGAACAGTCATTCATGCCAAAGAAACAGATGCTTAAAATGGCCAAAGACCTTATTACTTTAGTCAGTGGCTCCCATCCCCCTCCTGACAAAAGCCCTACCAGGGATGTCCAACCTTTTGGCTTGCCAGGGCCGCATTGAGTGAACAGAAATTGTCTTGGGGCCGCATATAAAATATATCATATAGTTAACTCTTTCGCTACCATGGGAGACCAAAGTCAACCTCCTGGCTGTACTGTAGGTGCATTCAAAAAATTAATACATGTAATAAATGCCTAATATTTGCCTTAAAATTCTAATTCTCATTCTGATTTTAATTCTCTAATCTAACAGTTAACTCTAACATCTTACTTAATATATAGACTTTTTTTTTTTTTTTTACAAATAAACAGATGTTCACTACAGCACTAGCATTTCTCACTGGGAAAACCACTCCAGCAGTCCATCTACATACAGTGTTAACATTAGCAGTCCTACAATACTATAATCCACAAAAATAAGCCAACAAATTTGCAATAAAGTAAAGAATTCACATTACTGACTTAATAAAACAATTCTGAATAAGCTACAAGAGGGTCTCACCCAAACAAATGACTGGTGCCAGAAACATGGCCTCAAGCTAAATGCCAAAAAATGCGCAATCATCCCCTTTGAGTGATGTCCCCACAAATTATCACATTAATAACAATGTTGTAAACATGCAATCAGTCGTGAGGTGCTTGGGCACCCAGGTTGATAGAAATTTTACTTTTGACCACCACGTTGTCTCTGTTGTATGGAAAGCTTTTTACATGACCCACCTCATTAGTAAGGGTATCTCATCTAGGGACAAGAAGGTCATAACATCCCTGTATTCTTCTTTTACAAGAGCAATTATTGAGTGCAACACCCCTTTTGGCACGTGCCTCAGCAAAACACCCTGCCAAAAGAAAGACTACAACCATTTCTGACAAAAAATGGTCAAAGGACTGAATTCACTTTGTTATCCAGACAGGCTAAAAAGCTTCTTGCTTTCCTCAGTCTCTCACTGGCCCCTATAAATTTCATCACTGGCTTGCTTTCCAGTCTAAGAAAGATCCTGCCTTAATGGACTTTCTCCACCTCAGAAATACTGGTTATATTTAAAACATTCACTACAAAGACCACAGCCTTCACTGCAACTTAAACAAGCCACTTTGTATGGACAGGTTCTTGACACAAAAACTTTCAACTTCTGTAAAAATCTCCTCTCATTATCAAACAATGTAGTTCAACAACACTACAACTGGATGGATAGCCATGATCCTGCCTTTTGAACCTGGTTGACTTCTTCGAAACAGTCACCAAAGCCGTAGATGAAGGGAAGGTAGTCCACACAGCCTATCTGGACCTTGCAAAGGCATTTGACACAATACCCCACTCGGGCATCATAGATAAGCTATCCAGCTTAAATATAAACCCCTATGTCACAAGATGGGTCGCAAACTGGCTCAAAGACAGAACCCACAGAGTGAGAGTTGCTGGAGCCATGTCAGACTCGAAACTGGTCACAAGTGGCGTCCCACAGGGTTCTGTCCTGGGACCACTGTTCGGTATATACTTTTCCGAGGTACAGGCAAACGTGGAAGGACTATGGCTCATCAAGTTCGCAGACGACTGCAAACTGGGCGCCATAATCAACTCTCCAGCTGACACAAACATCCTTCAAAATGGTCTCACAGAGAAGGATAACTGGTGCCAGCACCATGGTTTAAAGCTAAATGCCAAAAAATGTATAGTCATACCCTTTGGCAAAAACAATGTGCCCACAAATTACCACATAGGCGGTAACCCATTAAGTACAGAGAAAGTTATTAGGGACCTGGGGACCCAAGTTGACAGCAATCTCTCCTTTGAAAACCACATTGCCAAAGTGGTTAGAAAGACCTTCTACATAGCCCACCTCATCACGAAGGGTTTCACATCTAGATCAAGAGAGGTAATCGTGCCTTTTTATTCATCCCTCATCAGGCCCATCATAGAATGCAATGCCCCTTTTGGGATGTACCTTACCCGACACTTGCAGCAATTAGAAAGACCCCAAAAGTATCTCACCAAGAGGATCAAGGGTCTCAAACATATGCCATATGCTGCTCAGTTAAAAAAACTCCAGCTCTACTCAGTTGCATATCGCCTACTTCGAGGCGATCTATGCCTGACATACAAAGCTATGTCAAATCCAGAATTAATGGACATGCCCCACCTCAGTAAATCTAAATCCCTTAGAGCCACACGCTCGAGGGACTTGAACCTCAGCACAGAAATAAATAGAACTTGCTGGAGGGACAGGTTCATAACCCAGGGGCTCCCTTCGCTCTGGAATAGAATTCCAGTTCATGTGAGGCAGAGCACCTCACTGAATCTCTTCAAGAAGAATCTCGATAGGTGGATGGGGGATCGTAGGTTTGTCCCTGGGATTACTCCCGTGTCACTATTAGACAGAGGCACAGTAAACTAAACCTTAAAAAGGGCTCAGTATACTCAAATCAAGGGGTGGCGTAAGCCATACAGAATCTGGCTAGGCTTATAATTGCCCCAGGGCAGATAGCCTAGTATGAACCTATGAATGTACTCCTTAAGTAAGTAGCATAGCCTTCATCAAACCGGAAGGAAAATCCACATACTAAACTTTCCCAGCTGGATGGCTAAGATCTAATATTGGTTACTTAAGTCTACTTGTCTAAGAAGAGGGGCCTATTTAACTAAGAATTCCATTTGCAAAAATATATTCAGTATACATATTAAATCTCTCTCTCTCTTATACACACACACACACACACACACAAACTCACGCACGCACACACACACACACACACACACACGCACACACACACAGAAAAGGAGCCCCTACTTATAAAATAGGCAACCTCGGTAATCACATGACACAGTCTCACTGATTGAAATTGTCTGGAAGTCAAAATATCTGAAAAAAAAAATCGTAATAGAGATGGATTCATCCATGTAATTTCCCACCACCAAAAGGACCATCAATAAATCAACAAACAACTGCTCAGCAAAAATTTAATCAATAAGAAATCTATAAACTCTCTAAGATCATACTACATACTGGAGTAAACATATAACTTCCCTCCAATCTAAAGCCATTTGACATTCAGACATTTTAATTTGTGCAGAAGTTTATTCACAGACTGACCGTTTACTAAGCTGTAATGCTGACCATCGCTTTTGAAAAAACAAATTCCCAGAGTTTGTCAATAGCTCAAAGTGAAGAAAAGATTACTTTTTTTATTTATTATGTATTTATTTAATTTTGGAAAACATCTTTAAAACTGTTAAATGGATTACACACACACAAACACAGAAACGTTATTGTGATAAGTAAACCACAGACTGCTGCAAGAAATCAGTCACAGCACACTATGCTTACGTCCAAACCAATGAAGCATACCTGTCAATTCCAAAAGAATTAAAGTAGCTTAATAAGAAAGTTATTTGCAAGGTTACATGGCAGTTTATATTGGAAATAAATGGAGATATTAAAAACGCTCTGTTTCTCATAATTATGCTGAAAAGTCTTCCAAGGTAAATACAACCTTCTGATTTAGCATAGAACCATACCTCTCAACCTTAGAGCAAGAATTCTGGACAAAGCGAAAAATAAAATTGGGACACAGGCCCAAAAATAGTTATGCATCACAGACAACATTGAAACAAGTGTAGCTGCAAACATTATACATCATGTATAATGTTTATATCCCATTATTGTCAATTAAGCATTATATGGCTCATTCAATCCTGCTTTCTTTTGCAACAAAGAAAACCATACTTTGAAATGACAAATCCATTAAAAATAATAAAACACATTGGCTCCACATCCTGCAACTTCCTACCTGCAAACAACCACATAGCTTTCACTGAAACTAGGTCTACTTATTTCCATAGAGTGACACCTCTCCCTAATTAAGTCTAATGGTATACAATCTACCAGGATCTGGACTACCTGAAATAAATTATATTATGGCCTGTAAATTGCAAGTGCACTTTGTTTAATTAAACTACATTTCAAAGCCCACTTGCTGTATTTTTTCAGTAACATCCCAATATCCATTTCCAGGTCAATTTACAAGACGTTGGCAGTGGTAGACTTGGCATCCTCCAGATCCCTAGAGGACCACACTCATACTGCTAACATTGTCCATTAAATGTAAATATCCATCCACTGTAAATGGCAAGAAGCTATGTCTTAAAAAATCTATTTTTGGCATTCCTAGTGCCCAAGTATCAGGTTTTGAAACAAGGAAACATATTCTCCGTAGTTTGTAAGTCTCTGTCTTTAATAATCATCTACTATTGCAGCACTCCCAACACACACACACATACACACTAAAACCCCAAACATTTAAAAAATGACATTGTGCCCACCTCATTTGCCAGTATTGATGATCCACCAAAGATATGCTTACTGTTGTCCAATCTGTCACTACTTAGAACCCACCAATGACAAGACAGTACTGGATGATTTTTTTGTTTGTCAAAAAAAACAACAAACTTTATATGCTACAGTCCCACATTAGTCAAGCCACTACTGACCCATTAACCCTAGGCTGCTATCTCATTCTTACTCCCTGGGACTTCATTACCTTGGATGACCACTTTTATTTCCTAAGCAAAAGACACAAATTGGAAGATGAGGCAAAAATCCAGACATTCTTTGAAAATCCGTACAGTTGAGAGGTATGATTTCATATTCAATACAATACTCTCCCTGTCAAGAAAGCTGCAATTTCATGAAGGTGTACTTTTAATGTAGGATGCATTTGTGAGCTAACTTGTTTGTACGTTAGCCTCTTTGTGCATGTGTCTCTCTCTCTCTCTCTCTGTCATGCACACATAAACACACACACACACACACACACACACACACACTTCTACTTTCATGCACACAAACATTCTGCTTTCATGCATGCACTCACTCACACCATACTTACCTATTAACACAGGTTAAGTGCTGTCTCTTTAAAAGGCAATGGCGGCAAATCCATAGACGAGTCCCTCTTCAGCAAGAACACACACATTGATTCTTTGGCACGAAATAATGGCGCGAACACACAGACCCTTCTTTGGCGCAAAAAAATCTAAACTAGAAGGATGCTTTGGTGCATGTGCACACCGATGTTAGAGTTACAGGTCACGGGCGCGAAAAACACAACATAAAAGTGTTTTGGGACATGCATACATTGATGTTGGAGTTAGAGGTAGAGGGCCGGATGGCAGAGCTCTGAGGGCCGCATGCGGCCCGTGGGCCACAGGTTGGACACATCTAGCCTAGGCAAAACACTGATTATGATTCCTCCGATCAGGTTTCCATTCCCTCTGATTCTTCTGATCAGGGCTATTCCCGCCCTCCCCATGAGGATTCTGGTGCTGAAGAGTCCATTCCTTCAGCCTCACCACCTGAGGATTATTCTTTTGAGGAAACCCTGCACACCATGAGGGAGAATTTCCATTGGGAGAGCCAGGATTACTCAGAATCCAAGAAAAGGCTCCGAGATTTCCTTTTATTACCTCAGCACAGTCCCCTGGCTATCCCCCCTGTGCTTGATATTGTAGATGTTTTTTTCTGAATCCAGTCTGTCTCCAGATTCTTTACCCCCTGCAGCAGTAAAGCCAGACAGGTACTACATGGTCCCTGACTCTCATAAATTTCTTTACAAAAAAACCCACTGCAGACCCAGAAACAATTTCTCAAGGTCCTAAAGGGGTGAAGGCTTCCACTGCCAAAAATCCTGTCCCCTCAGATAGGGATTCCAGATCTCTGGATAGATGGGGGGAAAAAGTTTACACTTCTGCTACTTTACTTTAAGAGCTTTAAATTATCAGTTTCACATACTTAAATATCAACAGTATCTCATGTCATTGTTTAAGCAGAAAATGGTTACAAATACAGAAAGTCCTGACAGTAAAGAAATGCAGGATTTATTGCATGCAGTTGAACAAGTGGGAAAGCATACTCTGCAATGTGGTTTTGATTCATTAGAGGCTTCTTGTAGAGCCGCAATTATAGGCTCAGTTATTCGAAGACATGCTTGGTTGAAAGAACAAAGTTTACTTGACCATGTTAAAGTAAAATTATTGAATGCTCCACTATAGCATGATACTTTGTTTGGTGTTAAGGCAGAAGGTGTGTTAAAGAAAATGGAGGATAAAGCAAAGTCAGTGCAAACGGTGAAAGATTTCTTACAGGTTCAACCACCTAGATTTAGCAGAAACTGGCCTTCAAAAAATTGGTCCTTTCCAGTGTCAGGCCACAAAGAGGCAGATAGACGCCCAAGAGGCAGATCTCGGCCCCAAGGCTCCTACAGACCTAAACAATGGGGTGCTTCAGCCCCCAAAGGAGGAGAAGACAAATCGCAACCTTATAGGAAACAGTCACAATGACTTCCCTCTGCAAATGCCAAGCTCTTACCAGTTGACAAGCACCCTTAGGGGGAAAGCTAGCACCTTTCTCAAAAAATTGGCACATGATCACCCAAGACAAATGGGTGCTGAATATAGTTTCTCAGGTGTACAGGTTCCACTTCCACACACTTCCAAAACCAAAAGGTATGCCAAACCTTCCAGAAAACCAATGGGCAGAGGCACAAAAACAGATTGCTGCTGTTATGGATATGGGAGCTATTCAAAAAGTTCCACAAGAAGAACATGGTCAAGGATTTTACTCAAGACTTTTCTTAGTACCCAGAAAAGACAAAGCCTGGAGACCAATACTGGACCTGTCAATACTAAATACCTTCCTGGATGTTCCAAAATTCAAAATGTTAACACTTCAACTTCTGCCCATGCTGAGCAAGGAGGCTTGGCTAGTTACTTTGGATCTCAAGGAGGCATACCTGCATGTCCCAATTAGACAGTCGTGCAGAAGATACCTCAGATTTATAGCAGGCTCAATGCATTACCAATTCTCTGTACTGCCCTTTGGCTTATCTACTGCGCCCAGGGTCTTCACAAAATGCCTGGCACCAGTAATTGCATTTTGCAGACAAAAAGGAATTCAAATATATCCCTACTTGGACGACTGCCTTATTCAAGCAGAGAACAAGGACATTCTTCTAAAGCACCTGGAGTTTGTAAAAAGATTGCTAATTTGCCTAGGGTACACAGTTAACGAAAGTAAATCAAAACTAGTGCCCTCACAAGAGATAATATTTCTGGGTGCAAGCTTAAATACAACTTCCCAGATGGCTTATCTCGCGTCAGACAGACAAAGGCAACTGACTAATTACTTTCAAATGATGGTAACAAAGTCCCAGCTCCCTGCAAGAAAAATTCTGCAGGCCCTGGGTTTCATGGCATCCTGCATTCTACTAATTCCATTTGCAAAACTGCATATGAGGAAACTACAGTGGTATCTAAAAAGTGTTTGGACTCGGCATTGTCACAGCCTAGAGACTATCATAATCTTGATTCCCTGCCTACAACAGGAGTTTCGATGGTGGTCCCAAACCTGTCACCACAACAAGGACAGCCTTTCACCTTACCTACAGCCAGGCAGACAATAACAACAGATGCATCGGATTATGCCTGGGGAGCACATATGGCAGGAAAATGTATTCAGGGCACGTGGCCCAAGGAACAAATGCATCTTCACATCAATCAAAAAGAGATGCTAGCTGTACAGAATGCCCTGACAGCCTTCAAGGACCTATTACATCCAGGACAACTATTAATAAAGACTGAGAATACCACAGTTATGTGGTACATAAACAAGCAAGGGGGCACGCATTCCTACCCCCTATGCAGACGAGCCATGACTGTGGAACACAGCAATGACCTACCAGGTACATCTGCAAGCACAATTCCTGCCAGGAACAAAAAATACACTGGCAGATGAACTAAGCAGAAATCTCATGGATCCTCATGAATGGAAGCTAAATCCACAAGTGTTCAACATAACAATTGGATGGGGATGCCCAGACATAGATCTTTTTGCCTCCCCTTACAATTGCCAAATACAGAAATTTTGCACAAGAACTTATCACTCTCAAGCATGGAAAGTGGATGCTCTTTCATTCAGCTGGAAAAACCTGACAGTCTATGCCTTCCCTCCGATGCCTCTTCTCACCAAGGTGCTTCTAAAAGTCCGACGAGAGGCCAAAAATGATCCTGATTGCACCAGACTAGCCATGCCAGCACTGGTACCCAATCCTAAAGACTTTGTCCCAAGGACCACCTTGGTCTCTGCCTCAAATCCCTCATTTTCTGACACAGCAAAACAATCAGATGTTAGGTAGTCCAATCTCGCCTACATTCTTACTTGCGGGTTTGGAGCCGAATATCGGCTCAGACTCGGCCAATTTTTATTTACTAGCTCAAAGTCTCCCATTGGCTGGGCCAAGCAGGCATCCCATGTTGCACTGCTCCATAACCCCAGATCTCGTTTGCTGTTCGTGTACCTAGGACGTGGTCTCGCTTGGCTGTGGCTAAGTACCTTCTTTTTTCAATTTCTCTTGAGAAATCTGCTAGTTCAACCACAAAAGCTATTTTAATAGCTATTCTTGTTGCTTGTTTGCAGTGTTTGTGTAGTTGGTATCCCTAACTGATGTTCATCGTGCATACAGCTGCAGTCATAACAGATGGGTACTCCTGCCGTCAGGCGGGTCCTCGGTTGGCCGAATTCCAAAGTCTAGGTCCGGCGTCGGTTGTCGTCGCTTCTTCCCTGACGTCAGTGAGACTGGTATAAAAGAACCAGCCGACGCCATTTTCTCCAGTCTTTCTTGCCGCGCGGTGCCCGAAGCAGAAGCAGTTCGCAAGTGCCGGTCGGCCGGCTCCTGAGATTACGAAAATTTTGCAACCGAAGTCTTTTTGAAATCTAAGTAGTCCGTTGGGGAAACTTTTCTTGCCTCAGACTGATGTCAGACAAAGTTAATAATTGTATTTCTTGTGGGAAGCAAATACCGCATAAGGATTTTCATTCCCTCTGCATTGCTTGCTTAGGCCCAGACCACGACGTCTCGGCCTGTCGTTTTTGTGCTACATTCAAAAGACGTACCATTAAGCGTTGGGCGGAGTTCGCCCAACATTATTTTGGCAAAAAATGTAATTACATTATGTCGTCGAATACTCCGACTCCAGTTTTGAGTAAAAGATGCAAAGATAAGGACCGACTTACGAGGTCTGCAGCTTCTATCGACACCACACCAAAGCCGACTACAGGTGGTCCGGTTCTCAGTGAGGCGCCTCCGCAGCCCCTGACTACCGACAACACTTCATTGGCAGTGTCTACTGTACCCGAGGTCGCAGGCTCCTCGGTCCACACCCCGACTACCAATACCGAAGCCACTCTAGGCAGTGAAACTCAGAGTTTAGACAGGTCTGCCACCTCTCAAGGTGTCTTCAGGCCTTGCTCTCCTTTTTCCATCAAGGCTTTCACTAAGTGTGAAGCAGCCATGCATTCTAAGAGACGAGCTCCACAGGGCCCTTCTCCAGGCCCCATGCCTAAAAAACAGATGCTCAAAATGGCTGAGGATTTGATTACTCTTATCAGGGGTTCTCAACCCCCCCCCCCTGCCCCCCCGGACAAAAGGCCCACAGTGGAGGAAGAATCCCCCTCCTCGGACCAGGCCTCCATTATTTCAGAGCACTCTGAACAGGAACATTCATACTTCCCTTTTGATGATTCTGATGCAGAAGAGTCCATTCCCTCTGTGCCCCCCCCCCCTGAGGATTACTCTTTTGGGGAAACCTTGCATACCTTGAGGGAACACTTCCACTGGGAAGGCCAAGAGTACTCAGACTCCAAGAAAAGACTTGGGGATTTTCTCTTGCTCCCTCAGCACAGGCCTCTGGCTATACCTCCTGTCTTAGACATTCTGGATGATGTGTATTCGGAGGCCTGCCTTAACCCAGACTCTCTACCTCCAGCCCCAGTCAAGCCTGACAGGTACTACCGGGTTCCTGACTCGCACCAATTCTTATACAAAAGCCATGCGGCTGACCCAGAAACTATCTCACAGGGCCCCAAGGGAATTAAGGCCTCCACTGCTAAAAATCCATTACCTTCAGAGAGAGATTCCAGAGCTTTAGAAAGGTGGGGAAAAAAGGTATACACCTCGGCCACCTTAACCATGAGGGCATTAAACTGACAGTTCCATATGTTAAAGTACCAACAGTTTCTGTTATCACAGTTGAGAAGCAAAATGTCACAACCTGAACAACCAGACTTGAAGGAGTTGCAGGATTTGATGCATAGTGCAGAACAAGTGGGTAAACATACCTTGCAATGTGGTTTTGATGCTCTAGAGGCCTCCTGTAGTGCTGCTGTTACAGGATCAGTCATACGTAGACATGCCTGGCTCAAGGAGCAAACCTTGCCAGATCATGTCAAAGCTAAATTACTAGATGCCCCTCTACAAAAGGATGTATTATTTGGTGTTAAAGCTGAAGATGTATTAAAGAAAATGGAGGAAAAGGCTAAATCAATGCAAACAGTGAAAGATTTCCTACAGGTACAACCTCCACGTTTCAGTAGAAATTGGCCTTCCAAAAATTGGTCCTTCCCAGCCACGGACAGACCCCAAAGAGGTAGATACAGGCGCCCGAGGGGCAGAGGGCAATCTCAAGGATTTTTTTAGAGGCAGACAATGGCAAGTCCCTACACAAAGAGGTGGTGAGGATAGTTCACAGCCATTCAGAAAGCAAACCCAATGACTTTCCCCTTTGCATGCCAAGCAAGGCTCAAATGGCAGCACCTTTAGGCGGAAAACTGGCATTATTTTCAAAAAATTGGCATATTGTCACAAAAGACAAATGGATCCTGGACATTATAAACAGAGGCTACAGATTCCATTTTCACACCCTTCCAAAAATGAGAGGCATGCCAAACCTGCCACACAATCAAAGGGCAGAGGCACAAAGACAAATTTCAGATCTCATGGGCATGAAAGCTATTCAAGAGGTACCTACACAAGAACAAGGTCAAGGTTTTTATTCCAGACTATTCCTGGTACTAAGGAGGGGAAAAGATTGGAGACCTAAGATTGGAGACCTATTTTGGACCTATCCATCCTAAACACATTTTTACTCGTGCCAAAATTCAAGATGCTCTCATTACAGCAGCTTTTTCCCATGCTGGGCAAGGAGTCTTTGCTGGTAACATTGGACCTCAAGGAGGCATACCTGCATGTCCCAATCAGACAAGATTGTAGAAGATACCTCAGATTTCTTGCAGGTTCAACCCATGATCAGTTCTCTGCATTGCCGTTTGGCTTATCTACTGCGCCCAGAGTATTCACGAAATGCCTGGCATCAGTAATTGCCTACTGCAGACTTCAAGGGATACAAATATACCCATATTTGGATGACTGCCTGATCCAAGCGGACAGCAAGCACATACTTCTGAAACATCTGGCTTTTGTAATAATGTTGAGTTCTCTGGGATACACAGTCAACAAAAATAAATCAAGGCTAATACCTTCTCAAAAAATAATTTTCCTGGGTGCCAACTTGTACACAAACACCCAGATGACCTACCTCACGCCAGAGAAACAGGGGCAACTAACTCAATACTTCAGAAAACTAGCAAATTTCACCAGGCTGACTGCAAGGAAAATCCTGCAGGCTCTGGGATTCATGTCATCTTGCATCCTACTAATCCCATGTGCAAAGCTGCATATGAGGAAACTTCAATGGTACCTGAAAAACGTATGGTCTCAACACAGCCACAGTTTGGAAACAATAATACCACTGATTCCATGTCTTCAAAAGGAATTTCTGTGGTGGGCTCAAGCATGCCAAAGAAACACAGGTCTCCCATTCTGCAAGCCTCAAGCAAATCAAGTCATCACAACAGACGCCTCGGACTACGCCTGGGGGGCGCACATGACAGATCGGTGCATTCAGGGCAAATGGTCCCAAAAAGAAAAGCACCTACACATCAATCAAAAGGAAATGCTAGCAGTAATAAATGCTATTATAGCTTTCAAAGACCTTCTGCATCCAGGTCAACTATTGATAAGGACAGACAACACCACAGTAATGTGGTACATAAACAAACTGGGAGGAACCCATTCATACCCCATATGCAGGCTGGCCATGTCACTTTGGAACATGGCTCTGGAATTACAAATCGAACTTCAAGCACAGTACTTGCCAGGCAAGGAAAACACGCTGGCAGACAACCTAAGCAGAAATATGACCGATCCACATGAATGGAAGTTGCATCCTCAAGTTTTTACAGAGATAATTCAAGCATGGGGAAGGCCAGACATAGATCTCTTTGCCTCTCACAAAAATCACCAATTGACAAAATTCTGCTCAAGGACTTTTCATCCACAGGCCTGGAGAGTGGATGCCCTCTTTCAGTTGGACAACAATGACAGTTTATGCCTTTCCACCTCTTCCTCTGCTGCCCAAAGTTCTATTAAAAACCAGAGCAGACAGACCAAAGATGATTCTCATTGCTCCAGACTGGCCAAGACAGCACTGGTACCCACCCCTGAGGAGCCTGACGCATTTCGCACCATGGACCCTACCTCTAATGCCGCCTCTTCTGACTCAGCACAGCTTCAAAACTCTTCACAGTCAGCTGAAAACACTCAATCTGGCTGCATGGAAGATTCATTAACTTCACAACAGACCCTACTCTCCAAGGAGGTGCAGGATGTGCCAGAAGGCCGTCTACTAGAAAAGCTTACTCCGCAAAATGGAAACTGTTTGGTGCCTGGAATGAGAAAAAGGGCCAGAATCCTGGAATACTGAATTTACCTCAAATATTGCAGTATCTTGCTGAGCTGCTAAGCAGTGGACTTTCATTCTCCTCCTTCAAAATCCATGCCTCAGCCATTTCTGCAAAATACAACACTGATCCTCCTTTATTCTCTCACCCCCTCTTAAGACAGTTCCTCAGAGGGGCTAAGAATATAAAACCCCTAAGGAAACAACCAATACCTGCTTGGGACCTCAATTTCATTCTAGAAAAGCTGACCTTGCCTCCTTTTGAGCCAGCTGCCTCAACAGATTTGCAATATTTGTCCTTGAAAACAGCCTTCTTTCTGGCTGTCGCCTCAGCTCGCAGGGTATTGGAACTACAAGCCCTCATGGCTGTGCAGCCTTTCATCATTTTCCATCAGGACAGAGTTTCCTTACGAACCAATCCGTCCTTTATGCCAAAGGTGGTATCCAGGGTAGCTTTGAATCAAGCTATCCACTTACCTACCTTTTACCCTAATCCTCAAAACAAAGGGGAGTGACTACTACATTCCTTGGACATCCATAGACAGCTGCATTATTATTTGGACAGAACAAAGCCTTTCAGAAAATCAGAACAACTTTGTGTCCTATGCTATAGGAGCTCAACGGAAGCCAATTTCCAAACAGACAATCTCAAAATGGATAGCCCACTGCATACGCTTTTGTTGTTTCTCTTCATGGTAAAACTGTACCTGCAGGCATCAGATCTCACTCCACAAGGGCCACAGCTACCTGTGCAGCTTTCCTCAGAGGAGTTCCTACCAAAGATATTTTGGAAGCAGCCACTTGGAGTTCTGTGCATACCTTCTCCAAGCACTACCACCTACCATTATACTCCAAAACTAGAACAGGCTTTGCCACGGCAGTCTTGCAGGGCATCCTGGCTCCTCCTAGTGCCTACCACCCCTTTTTTTAGCTTTGGGATTCTACCCATCTGTTATGACTGCAGCTGTATGCACGATGAACATAGTACAGTTTTGTACCTACCATAAATGTAGATGTTCGAGTGTTAATACAGCTGCAGTTCAGGTTTCCCTCCCTCCTTCCCCTCTTGGGACAGGCCTATTGGCTAACGCCTCCTCATACAACCTGATTGGGGTATTCATTTATGGTGTATTTGCTTGCAACTACTATTTTTTGATTGTATTGCATTGTATTACATAAATGTATGTATTGCCTTCCTTCTGGGGGCACCTGACATCTGGGGCAAGAAAAACTGAAGAAAATGGCGTCTGCTGGTTCTTTTATACCCCTGTCGCACTGACGTCAGGGAAGAAGCGCGACTACAAAGACGCCGGACCTAGACTTTGGAATTCGGCCGACCGAGGACCCGCCTGACGGCAGGAGAACCCATCTGTTATGACTGCAGCTGTATTAGCACTCTAACATCTACATTTATGGTAGGTACAAAACTGTACTTTCCGGTGGGATAGGCCCGTTTTACTTCGAGGACCCTAGTCCTCCTTTCTGTGTAGTGTTCCGTTTCCTTTTTGTGGATAGTGTGTGTGAGTTAGTAAAGAACCGTGTTACTTGGAGGTTCTTTGGTTGCCTTTATGTAGTCTGATAACTAGTTTTCCCGCCATTTCTGTTTTTTCCGGCTAGGTTGATGTTCTTCGTGTTTCACTGTTGCAGTCATAACTGTAGGGTGCTCCTGCCGGCAGGCAGCCCGAGGTCGGCCAGAATCCCAAAGTCTGGGTCCGGCGTCGGCTGTATAAGCTAGTACCCTGACGTCAGTACGCTTTGGTACATAGCCCTCAGCCGACGCCATCTTCTCCAGTCTTTCTTGCCATGCGGTGGAAAGCAGCTCGCAAGTCGTTGGTTGGCGATTTTCGAACAGCGTATTTGGTTGTTGTCGGTCCGAAGTTCTTACTTCTCTTCTCAAAGCTAAGTACCCTGTTGGGGAATCTTTTTCTTGTTCCTCCGATGTCAGAAAAAGTTAATAATTGTATAGCGTGTGGGAAACAAATACCTCATAAAGATTTCCACTCTTACTGTCTACCTTGCTTAGGCCCTGACCACGACGTTTCTTGTCGGTTCTGTGCCAGGTTCAACTCTCGTACTATCAAGCGCAGGTACGATTGGGCTTTAAATTATTTTGGCAGACGCTTCAATTATAGAATGTCGTCGGACACTACCGGAGTCCAAAAGAAACGCAAAGACAGGGACAGGCCTCCGAGGTCCAAACAGGACTCGTTGCAGCTGGAGCCAGCGTCCGGTTCGGCTGTCGTCAGTGAGGCGCTTTTGCAGCCCCTGTCGTCCGCCACTTCTGAACCGATGGCCGATACGGACTCCCATGGGGAGCCATCAAGGCCCACTATTTTAACTGCTGCAGGACCTTCGGACGTCGCTCCTTCAGATGGGTCCGGAACCGCTGTGCAGGTACCGGCTTCTGAGGGGGTTTTCAGGCCTACTCACATCACTATTTCAAAGGCAAAGACAAAGACTCCTGTTAAGTCTAAAGTTCCAGCTCAAGCTGCTTCTGAATCCACTCCCAAGACACAAAACAATTATTGAGGATGGCTGAAGATTTGCTTACAATGATTAGGGGTTCTCACCCCCCTCCTGAGAAAAGGCCTCGACAGGATGTTACTCTGGATTCCTCTGACCAGGCTTCTGTATCTTCTGTTTCTTCCTCTGATCAGGACTATTCCTTTCCCCCTTATGAGGATTCGGATGCTGAGGACTCTTTGCCCTCGGCCTCTCCGCCTGAGGATTTTTCTTTTGGGGAAACCTTGCATGAGATGAGGGAACATTTTCATTGGGAAGGACAGGAATATTCTGCTTCCAAGAAGAGGCTTAGAGAATTTCTTCTTCCTCCTCAGCATAGGCCTTTAGCTATCCCTCCTGTTTTGGACATTGTAGATGATGCTTTTTCTGAGGCTAATTTGAATCCTGATTCCATGCCTCCTGCTCCTTCTAAGCCTGATAGATTTTATAGGGTTCCTGACTCTCATTTATTTCTATTTAAAAACCCTTCTGCGGATCCTGAAACTATTTCTCAGGGCTCTAAGGCTGCTAAGGTTGCTACTTCCAAAAATCCTATTCCCTCTGAGAAGGATTCTCGTGCTTTAGACAGGTGGGGAAAAAAGGTATATACTTCTGCTACCCTGTCTGTAAGGGCTTTAAATTGCCAGTTTCATATGTTTAAATATCAGCAATTTCTTTTGTCTGTTTTAAAGCAAAAGCTTGCTTCCCTTCCTGCTTGTGCAGAGGATAAGTAACTTCAGGATGTTTTGCATGCTACGGAACAGGTTAACAAGCATAGCTTACATTGTGGTTTTGATGCTTTGGATGCTTCTTGCAGAGCTGCTGCCTCTGGTACTGTTATTAGGAGACATGCCTGGCTTCGTGAACAAAGTTTACCTGAACAGGTTAAGGCTAAGTTATTAGATGCCCCTGTTCAACAAGATGTTCTTTTTGGTTCTAAGGCTGAGGAAGTTATTAAAAAGATGGAAGAAAAGGCAAAGTCTATGCAGACTGTAAAAGATTTCTTGCAAGTTCAGCCACCTAGATTTTCCAGGAATTGGCCCTCTAAAAATTGGTCCTTTCCCACGTCTGACAGGCCTCAAAGGGGAAGATATAGGCGCTCCAGAGGTCGTGGTCAAGGCCAGGCCTCTTACAGATCTAGACAATGGACTGCTTCTTCACCTAGAAGGGGAGAAGACAGATCCCAATCTCAAAGAAAGCAAACTCAATGACTCTCTCGGTTGGGCTTCAGGACCCCTTCACCTGGATGCCCCTCTCGGAGGAAAACTGTCTCTTTTTTACAGAAATTGGACTCATATTACCCAGGACAGATGGGTATTGGACGTGATTCTAAAAGGTTACAAATTCCACTTTCACACTTTGCCAAGGACTCGCAGTTGGCCAGATCTGCCAAAACTTCAAAGATCAGAGGCCTTAACTCAAGTGGATGCTCTTCTGGCCATGAGAGCCATAGAGCCTGTTCCACTCTCGGAAATAGGAAAGGGGTTTTATTCAAGACTGTTTCTGGTTCCCAGAAAACAAAACTCATGGAGACCCATTCTGGACCTTTCTGTGTTAAACACCTTTTTGGAAATTCCAAAGTTCAAGATGCTTACTCTGCAACAGCTAATTCCAATGTGCTCTCAGGACGCCTGGATGGTGACATTGGACTTAAAGGAAGCCTATTTACATATTCCCATCAGACAAGAACGCAGGAAATTCCTCCGGTTCAAGGCAGGTTCGAGGCACTTTCAATTCTCTGTTCTGCCCTTTGGTTTATCTACTGCGCCCAGAGTCTTCACCAAGTGCCTGGCACCAGTAGTGGCTTACTGCAGACTTCAGGGGATCCAGATTTACCCCTATTTGGACGACTGCCTTATTCAGGCAGACAGCAAAGATCTTCTGCTTCAACATCTGGACTTTGTTCAACGTCTACTCCTCCTACTGGGATTCTCAGTGAACATAAAAAAGTCACATTTGATCCCTTCTCAACAAATGGTATTCTTGGGAGCCCTCTTAAATACAACCTTACAAAGGGCCTTCCTCACTCCAGAAAAACAAACTCCGCTGGCTTCTACTTTCAACACCTTGGCAACTCTATCTCAGCTCACTGCAAGGAAATTCCTGCAGGCTCTGGGCTACATGGCTTCCTGCATTCTGTTGATTCCAAACGCAAGGCTTCACATGAGAAAGCTTCAATGGTATCTGAAAAGTGTATGGTCACAGCATTACCACGATCTGGATATTCTGATTCCTCTGATCCCCTGCCTTCAGAAGGAGTTCGTCTGGTGGTCCAGGGCATGCACTTTAAACGAAGGAAAACCTTTTCGTCTTCCTCAACCTACTCAAATCCTGACCACGGACGCCTCGGATTATGCTTGTGGAGCGCACTTTCTAGACAATTGCCAGCAGGGAACCTGGACAAAGGACCATCTTCACTGGCACATCAATCTGAAGGAAATGTTGGCAGTTCAAAATGCCCTTCTAGCCTTCAAGAACCTTTTACAACCAGGGCCTCTGCTAATTCGCACAGACAACACCACGGTCATGTGGTACATCAACAAGCAGGGGGGTTCTCATTCATACCCCCTTTGCAGACTAGCTATGGGTTTATGGGACACAGCTCTAAATTTGAATCTGCATCTCCAGGCTCAATTCATTCCAGGGAAACAGAATCTCTTAGCAGACAGCCTGAGCAGAAACATTTCAGATCCTCACGAATGGATGCTAGACACCAACTTGTTCAACAGGATTACTGCAGTTTGGGGATGTCCCCAGATAGATCTGTTTGCATCCCATCTCAATCATCAGCTGCTTCGCTTTTGCACCAGGTCCTTCCACAAAACAGCTTGGAGAGTGGATGCCCTGTCCTTCAGCTGGAGAAGCCTTTCAGCATATGCCTTCCCTCCTCTTCCTCTACTGCCTCGGGTATTACTGAAAATAAAACAGGACAAGCCCAAGTTCCTCATTTTGATTGCTCCAAATTGGCCTCGACAGTTTTGGTATCCAACTTTAAAGCTCCTGTTCTCGGGGTCTCCTTGGATTCTCCCACTGATCCCTTCGCTTCTGTCCCAGCATCAGGGTCAATTACTACATTCCAATCTCAAGACCCTTTGCCTGGCAGCTTGGCTCTTCAAAGGAATTTGATTCCTCTTCCCAAGCAAGTTTTGGATGTTCTTTTGGAAGCTAGACGGCCTAGCACTAGGAAATCCTATGCCTCTAAATGGAAGAGGTTTTCTATTTGGATGCAGGACCGAGGCTCTGATCCTCAGGTACCTGATCTCTCTTCTATTTTGCTTTACCTTTCGGAACTTTTATCTAAAGGACTTTCCTTTTCTTCCATTAAGATTCATGCTTCTGCTATCTCTGCGCATTTCAGTTCTGATCCTCCTGTTTTTTCTCATCCTTTGGTGAAGCAGTTCTTGAGAGGGCTAAAATTTGCGGCCTCCAAGGACCCCTCCTGTCCCTGCCTGGGATCTTAATTATGTTTTAGAAAAACTTACTTTGCCTCCTTTTGAGCCTGCTGCATCTTCAGATATTAAGTTTCTATCCTGGAAGACTGTTCTTTTGTTAGCATTGACCTCTGCCAGAAGGGTCTCAGAGTTGCAAGCTCTCATGGCTGTGGAACCATACCTTATTTTCCATCAGGACAGAGTATCCTTGAGGACCAATCCTACTTTCATGCCTAAGGTGATTTCGAAAGTGGCTTTAAATCAGACAATTCACCTTCCTACTTTCTTTCCAAATCCTCAAAATAAAGGGGAAAGGATTTTGCATTCATTGGATGTGCACAGACAGTTACGATTTTACCTGGACAAGACTAAGGATTTCAGAAAGTCTAACCAATTGTTTGTTTCCTTTGCCTCCAGTTCTCTTGGAAAACCTATTTCTAAACAAACTATTTCCAAATGGATTGCTTATGGAATCAGATTTTGTTACACTCATGGGAAACAGTTTCCAGGTACCATTAGAAGTCATTCTACTAGAGCAGCTGCCACTTCTACAGCTTTCCTCAGAGGAGTCCCTACCAAGGATATCTTGGAAGCTGCCACTTGGAGTTCTGTGCATACTTTTCCAAGCATTACAATCTCCCCTTGTTTTCTAAGTCCAGGGCAGGCTTTGCCTCTGCTGTCTTGCAGGGTATTCTTGCCTCCCCTTCTATCTAAAGCCGCCTCCCCTTCTACACTGCTTTGGGATTTCACCCTCCAGTTATGACTGCAACAGTGAAACACGAAGAACATAGTACAGTTGTGTACACCTACCATAAATGTAGATGTTCGAGTGTCTTCACTGTTGCAGTCGGGGTTTCCCTCCCTCCTATCCCCTCTGTTTTACTCTTTTCCTTTTTTGTGGTGTATTTGTGTTTCCTTGTTGGATTCATTTTTGATTTGTTGGGGACTTCTGACATCTAGGGCAAGAAAGGCTGGAGAAGATGGTGTCGGCTGAGGGCTATGTACCAAAGCGTACTGACGTCAGGGTACTAGCTTATGTTGATGCTTGTGTTGATGGTTCCTCCTCCGAGCACTTCCTTGTCTTAGGAGCCGGAGTGCTCCGCTCCGAGTGATGTTCCTACGCCAGCTCCAATACCCCTCAAGGGTTTATCGGTGCTGACTTTGGCTCCGTCCACAGGTTTCGTCACTCGGGTTTCCTCAGTCGGGCCCGAGAGGGATACTTCGGGACACCTGTCTGTTCCGAGCCTCCCTCCGAGCCTCCCTCTCGGTGCATCGGCTCGGGGGACCCGGGTCATGGCCTTGGAGGCTGGTCGGTCCTCTGATTTGGGGGGACTCCGCCTTCGAGGCCATGCGGTGCGCACTGGCCAGATCGTCAGTTACATCACCCGGATCGGTCATTCTGTCCCCTTCCACCCTGGCTAGAGCCTCTGACGTCCCCCTATCCTTAGATGGCGGAGCCCAAAGTTCTGGGGATACCCCCATGAGCGGTCCCCAACTTTCTGAGGGCCCCTCAGTCTGTGCCTGAGGAGCCCCCTAGAAAGAAGTCATGCAAGAGGAAGCACAGACTCCCAGGAACGAGTCTCTCACATCTGATACCTCGAGGAGTCTGAGGGGTCCCCCAAATCCTCTGATGACATCTCTTTCTCCGACATCCTGGAGATATTGAGACAGAGAGGCGACTGGCCATCCAAAACCTCCTCTGAGGAGGAGTCTGTATTCCTCAAGGCCTTTGGTGCTCAACCCTCCTCCTCCTGGGTGTCTCCACCCTTCGACGAGCTCTTAGATTTAATTTGTCAAAGGGTGTGGGAGAATCCTGATTCGGTGGAACCTGTACCCAGAAGACCCAATAAGTTTCTTTCAAGCACTTCCAGGAAGGGTTTTTGTAAATATCATGGTGGTGGCGGCGGCCACACAGCAGGAAGTACCAGAGTCTTCTTCCTCCGTCCATCCTCCTAAGAAGGAGTCTAGGAGAATGGACTGGTACGGGAAGTGTACCCTCTCGTCAGTGACCTTCACCCTACGGTCACTGAACTACCTCTGTCATTTTACTCTGCTCCATAGAGATCTCAAGGAGTTGGGAGATACTCTAGCGGGTAACGTACCTGAGGCGTTAGCACATACGGTTAACACCCTGGTGTCTACCCTCAATTCTATTATCATCTCGTCCATGAGGCTCATATCGTATGCAGCCGAGGGGCCGAGTAGGGCAGCCAGTTCGGGAGTAGCCCTCATGAGGCAAGCCTGGATGCGCCTGTGTCATTTCGCGGAGGCCTTCAAGTCTTCCTTCACTGACGCTCCTTTTGATGGATCCTTGCTCTTTGGGACCAAAGTGAAAGACACCCTCACCAGATGCGAGCAAGAGGGAAAGACCCTGTCTGCCTTAGGTTACCGTTTTTCCCTCCCCTCGAGGCCTTAGCCCAAGGCTCAGAGGGGAGGGAAGATGTAGTTCAAGAAATTGCAGAAGTTTTTCCCGGCCGCACAAGGTGAGTCCCCCTCCACAGGCAGAGGAGGGGGAGGTTATTCTGGAAGACGCCACCCTAGAGGCAGAGGAGGCCCCCGCAACTTGGGAGACCGTGATTGCTTTCGTGGTTCTTCCTACCATCGTTCCTGATGTGTTGCCCGACTGTGCTATTCTGGAGCCAGTCGGGGGCCGCATATCGTTGTACCCGGAAGCCTGGGAAAGCATCACCCAGTTATCGATGGGTATTACGACTAGTTTCCGGAGGTTATGCCATCCCTTTTTCTTCAGACCCCCCTCCAGTCAGGAAAATCCTGAACGTTCCACCCAGTCAAAGGGATCACGCAGCATTAGAGGTTTCAAAGCTGCTAAAGAAGGGAGTCATCCAACCTATCCCCTCAGACCAAATCGGATTAGGGACTTACTCAAGACTCTTTTTGGTGCCGAAAAGAACAGGGGACCCGAGACCCATTCTAGATCTCAGCAGATTAAACCACTACGTTCTGAAGTCCAGCTTACGAATGGTCACCCTTCAGTCCATTTTTCTGTTGCTGGAAAAAGAAGTATGGATGTGCTCCATCGACCTCAAGGATGCTTACTATCATATCAAAATGGACAGGGCATCCAGAAGTCACCTACGCTTCCGGCTGGGAACCAGTCATTTTCAGTTTCGTGCCCTGCGCTTTGGTCTCACCCACAGCCCCCAGGGTGTTCACCAAGTGTTTGCCGGTGTTACAGCTCACCTGAGACGTCAAGGATTCCAAATGTTTCCGTACCTGGACGACTGGCTCCTCACTGCCCCCACCAGGCATCTACTCATCCGAGCCAGGGATGCTACCATTACCCTCTGTCAACGACTAGGAATAACATTGAACTGGGAAAAATCTGCCTTGCTGCCCTCACAGCGTGTCACGTTTATAGGCGCAGAGCTAGACACCGTTCAAATGCGGGCCTTCTTGCCGCACGACAGCATCAGAGTATTACAGAATCAGGTTCCCGCTTTATTACCCTTCAGGAAAATACAGGCGAGATCGGTTCTTCAGCTTCTGGGCACCATGGCAGCTACCATTATGTTAATGCCTCTAGCGAGATTACACATGAGGCTTCTCTTTGCCCAGTGGTCTCTCCAAAAAAATCCCCCTTTCCTACCAGATCCTACTGACAGACCGATGCAAACAGGATCTCTGTTGGTGGCTGTGCTCCACCAATCTGGACGAGGGGAAACCATTTGTTCCTCCGTCACCTGTCGCCACGGTGACCATGGACTCCTCCCAGATGGGGTGGGGGGGCATTATCTTGGCAATACGGTCCAAGGCACATGGCAAGATCACGAGGTACATCTGTACATCAATGTCTTAGAGATGAGAGCGGTGTTATTGGCGTTGCGGGCACTTCAGAGCTCTCTTCCTCTGAGGACGATTGCAATACACTCGGACAACATGTCCGTTGTGTGGTATCTAAACAAACAAGGAGGAACCAGATCTTACCCCCTGTGCAGAGAGGCCATGCGAGTGTGGCAGTGGGCAGTGTCTTCCCAACGGTTTCTAGTGGCAACGCACATTCTGGGGAAGGCCAGTGTGATAGCAGACAGGCTGAGCAGAGCTATTCTGATGCCTTACGAGTGTTCCCTGAACCGTCTGGTTGTGGAACAGATTTTCAGCAGGTGGGGTCAGCCTTGCTGCAATCTTTTTGCCAGTCCCCTCAATGCCAAATGCAGCAACTACTTCACCCTGATCCCACCACAGGGGGAGTCGCCCAGGGATGCTCTGATCCACGATTGGCCCTCCGGTCTGCTCTATGCTTTCCCTCAGTTTCCTCCGTTACCAAGAGTGATTCAGAAAGCCATATCCTTGGGAAGCAAGATGATTCTAATTGCCCCACACTGGCCTCGCCAGGTCTGGTTCTCCTTTCTCCATCCATTCTCTGTGGACAGTCCTTGGATTCTGGACCCAGTATCAGAGCTACTGACACACATGGGACAGTTCCATCCCTCCCTGCGGACCCTCAGATTGACAGCCTGGCTACTCCACTTCCGTCGTTAGTCAGACTTCATCGTTTTTCACTTGAGGTGGTGCACATTTTATCCTCTTCTCATAAGTCTTCGACTAGGAAGATTTATTCCAGCAAATGGAAGAGATTCTCTATTTGGGCTCATGCCCAAGGAATTAACTCTTACACAGCCACAATTGCTGCGGTTTTGGATTTCTTGACCATGCTCTTTCAGCAGGGCTCTGCGCCCGCTACCATTAAAGTCCAGCTGGCAGCTATTTCAAACTTTCATACCTCCTATGAGCCTTTCCTTATGGCCCATAAACTCTGTAAGGCCTTTCTAAAGGGCACCTTATTACTACGGCCTCCTGTGTCAGAACCTATCATGCCCTGGGATTTAAACTTTGTTTTGCAAGCCCTTACTTCCCCACCTTTCGAGTCTGCTGCCACCTGTGCCTCATAAGTACCATCTGCATATAAACGTCTTAGAAATGAGAGCTGTGCTCTTAGCGTTGCAAGCTCTTCAGGAGACTCTACCTTCTGGGACCCTTGCAGTTCAAACGGACATGTCAGTGGTGTGGTACATCAACAAGCAGGGCGGAACCAGGTCCTACCCCCTATGTCGAGAAGCACTCAGACTCTGGCAGTGGGCGATTTTCCTCCCGTTTTCTTATTGCGGCGCACATCCCTGGGAGGTCCAATGTCATAGCAGACAGGCTCAGCAGAGCTATTCTCATGCCTCACGAGTGGTCTCTGAACCAGGTAGTTGCGGATTTGATCTACCACAAATGGGGGCAGCCTTGCTGCTACCTTTTTGCCACCCTCTTCAATAGCAAATGCAGCAACTACTTTTCCCTTCTTCCGCTTCCGGGTCACTCTCCCAGAGACGCTCTAGTCAACGATTGGCTTCAGGGACTTCTTTATGCCGAAACTCCTACAGAAAGCAATGTCGTTGGGTTGCAGAATGATCCTCATTGCCCCCTACTGGCCTCGACAGATATGGTTCCCATTCCTGCACCATTACCTTCTCGAGCAGCCTTGGACTCCTGTGTCTGATTCCAGACCTGCTGATTCATCAATCAGGCGGGCTGCATCAATCCCTTCAAACACTCCAGCTCACAGCTTAGTTACTCCACTTCCAACCTTAGCCAGGCTTCCCAGCATTTCTCCGGCCATACGTGAAATTATTGTCTCCTCTCACAAGTCCGCCACTAGAAGGACTTATGCTAGCAAATGGAAACATTTTTCTTGTTGGGCATAGGCTAGGAACATAGATCCCTTTTCAGCCCCAGTCAATGAAATCTTGGAGTTCCTAGCAGATCTTTTTTCATTCTAGGTCCGCTTCTGCTACAATCAGTGTTCAGTAAGCTGCCACTTCAAACTTTCATGTTGGGTTGTCTAATGCGAACATTGTTTCATAAGCTGTGTAAAGCTTTTTTCTAAGAGGGACTACTCTCCTTAGACCCCCCAGTGAGAGATCCCCCTCCTCCTTGGGACCTAAAGTTGGTACTAACCTCCTTAATTATGCCCCCTTTTGAACCTGCAGTGTCCTGCTCCATTAAGTTCCTATCTTTGAAAACTCTCTTTCTGGTAGCTATTACTTCAGCCAGACGCATCTCTGAACTTCAGGCATATGTGTCCGTCCTGTATACTTAGTTTTTCATAAGGACAGGGTTGCTCTGAGGACTAATCCCTCTTTCCTTCCGAAAGTCTGCTCAGAAATTAATTTGAACCAATCTATAGACCTATCTGTGTTTTTTTCCTAACCACACCAACAAGGCAGAATACAAATTACATCAACTGGATGTTCATAGACAATTGTGTTTTTACTTGCATAGGACGAAGGATATAAGGAAGTCGGACCAGCTATTCCTTTCCTATGCTCTAGGCAAACAAAGGTCTCCCAGTTTCCAAAGTGACCTTATCCAGGTGGTTGTCTCACATTATTACCTTCATCTATCAACTGAGAAACAGAGTTATCTATCAAACCAAAAGGGCATTCTACTAGGGCTTTGGCCACCTCTGTAGCCTTCCAGTTTAGGTTGCCCATGGACTCTATCTGTGCAGCTGCTACATGGGCAAACCCTCATTTCTTTATTTCTCATTACAAGCAAGATGTGGTCTCCAGGAGCAGAGCTAACTTTGGTTCCACTGTTCTGAAAAGTCTGTTCCAATGAGCCACCCATGATTGTAGGTGCTAGGGACGCTGTCCCAACCAGCAAGAACGAAGGCGAGATAGACAACTTAACATAAAGAAGTTATGTACCTACCATAACGTTCCATGTTGTCTTCATCTTGCCTTCTTTCTTGCGTCCCACCCTCCATCTTCCTGTCCTATTGGACCGAGAGGAGTTCAAGTTTCACTTGGCTGAGTGTTATCTGGTTGTTTCCTCTACTGCCTTACAGAGTATGACAGGTGTGCTCGACATTTTGTTTGGAGAGGTTCATTCTCTAGCTGTGGCTAGGGTTAGCTATTTCAAACGAGATCTGGGTAGCTAGCGCTAGGCATCATGGGACAAGGGGTAGCCTCAAGCCAGTAAACGGCTCTCGAGCTATTGAAGATGGCCGAGTCGGAGCCGAGGATTGGCTCCAGTCCCAACCGACCAGCAAGAAAGAAGGCGAGATGAAGACAACTACCGTGGAATGTTATGGTAGGTACATAACTTCTTTTTCAGAACTTTCTGTACCAGGGAGCATCACTGCATGGCTTGGAAAGTGCATGCCCTGTCCTTCCCCTGGGTCAATCTATTGGTCTATGCCTTTCCTCACCTACCTCTCAACCCCAGGGTCCTGCTCAAAGTAAGGGAGGAAAAACCAAGGACCATTCTTACAGCTCCTGACTGGCCAAGGCAACACTGGTACCCCTTGCTGCGCAGCCTCTTTCCGCTGCCTCCATAGCATCTTTCTCAAATTCCAAACCTCCTGACTCAGAAGGAAAGGGGAATTCATGCATCCCTAATTGCAGACCCTCAATTTGGCAGGTTGGCTTATTCCTTAACCCCGGCCCAATCTGCCAACCTCAGTAAACAGTTTCTGGATGTTATCCATGAGGCCAGACGCCCTAGCACCAGAAAGTCTTATTCTGCTCAATAGAAAAGGTTCTGCACCTGGATCCAGGCTAAGGGAGCCAATACGGCACAGCCCTCTTTCCCTCTCCTCCTGGATTATTTAGTTGACCTACACAGTGGCCTTTCTTTCTCCTCTGTGAAAATTCATACCTCTGCTGTTTGTGCTCATTTTCACACTGAGCAGCCCCTTTTCTCACACCCTTTGATCAAACAGTTTGTAAGAGCAGCTAGCAACTTGAGGCCACCCAGAAGAGGACCAACACCAGCTTGAGGCCTTAACTTTGTATTGGAAAAGCTCATCTTGCCTCCTTTCGAACCAGCTTCTTCTGCAGAGCTAAAATTTCTCCTATGGAAGATAGCATTCCTTATGACCTTCACTTCAGCCAGAAGAGTCTCTGACCTGCAAGCACTCATGTCTGGAATCCTTCATCATCTTCCATGCAGACAGGGTATTCCTCAGAACTAACTTATCCTTCATGCCCAAGGTGGTGTCCAGTGTGGCTCTCAACCAATCCATTTGCCCACCTTTTTCCCTAACCCCCAGAACGATGTGCACTGACAGCTCAGATTCTATCTAGACAGGACCAAATCCTTCAGAAATTCTGATCAATTGCTGGGTTAGCTTTGCTACATGGGCAAAAGGCAAAGCCATCTCCAAACAAACAGTTTCCAAATGGATAGCACACTGCATCAATTTCTGCTACAAACAGCATGGAAAGCCTCCCCCAAGGGGGTCAAGACACACTCCACCAGAGCAGCCTCCACCTCTGCAGCTTTTCTCAGAGGAGTCCCCACCAGAAACATCCTGGAGGATGCCTTCTGGACATCTGTTCACAATTTTACCAAGCATTACCACCTGCCTGTCTTCCCCCAAATCCAGGGCAGGATTTGCCTCTGCAGTCTTGCAGGGCATCCTAGCCAGCCCTTAGTTTCCTTGACTGCCTCCACGCATTTACTCAGCTTTTGGAATCAACCCAGATGTGATGACTGCAGCAGTGAAACACGAAGAACATAGTATAATTGTGTACACTTACCATAAATGTAGATGCTAGAGTGTATTCACTGTTGCAGTCCTGGTTTCTCTCCCTCCATCCCCCTTTCTTCTTTCATTACCATTCTTCCTTATTGTTTTCCTTTCCTTACAAGGGACATATTGGTATTTATTTTTCACTGGTGGGGTTCTTCCACCAGAGCTTGGCCTCCTACTTTGGGGCTTTTGACAGATTAGGGCAAGAAAAACTGATGTAATGGCGTTGGCTGCATTACTTTATACTACTGATTACCTGACGTTAGTCCATAAATGACAGCAGCCAACGCAGAAATATTAAGATTCTGGTATTCGGGCTGGCCGAGGGCTACCCTGGCAGGGATGACCCAAATGTGATGACTGCAACAGTGAATACACTCGAATATCTACCTTTATGGTAAGTGTACACAACTGTACTTCCTCTATGGTATGTGTCATATTCTTTACAAGCTGTTGATTGCCATGTAAGCTGTGTTCATTAACCTCTTCTCATAAATGTTTGGTTCCAGTATTACTGATTTGGTGTAATAAATTTGTTATATAACCTCTTAAGCTTTATAAAAATGGTCAATATGTCTATTTATGTGGCTTACATTTACATGTATACATGTTTTCTCTGTAGAAAACAGGGACTTCACCTTCAGTGTTTACTACAAAGGCACTACCTCTTGCTGTTTTGAAAGCAACTCCAACAGTGTCCACTGCTGTTGTAACACCAAGGCCCACCAGCGCCATGGTGACCACCATGAGTAGCAACCCGAAAACAGTCATTGGCACAGATGCACAGAATACACCTATCAACCTTCAGACTCCCAAAATCACCACACAGGGCACAGATGCAGTACGGATACTGGCAAAAAATACAGTTGCATTGGTAAGTGTTAGTCTGGATATTCATGAAGAAAGTCAGTAGTTTTCTTTTTGGCCATGAAAGCATGTGTTTTGAATGAATTAGTTTAACATTGATAATGGAGAGTGTCTTCTGGCACTGCAGATTATTTTGAAAAATTGGCAACCTCTTGTTATGACTTGAGTACAAGCATTAGTTTATTGATGCAGGAATGAGGTTAAGAAAAATTAAGTTGTAAATGATATGCGGTTCACAACAGATTCACTCATTCAGTTTTATAAGGGAATTTTATTTAAAGAATCTAAGCTGAAGTGTAGAATCAAGCAGATCGATATTCTTCTGTGTATGCTTACAAAACTCCTAATTGTCAGTATTCATATTAGGTTGGTAAGCTACCCTGTAACTCCTTAGTTTCCCTTTTCTTCTGCTACCACCCTGTTGAACTGCTTAGCTGTGTCCTACCCTTGTTTTGAAGTTGCTGATGCTGTAACTTTGAGCATGTTAACTACAACACTTTCTTGAAATGTAATTGTTTAAAGTAATTGCATCACTTGCATGTTTAAGTCCCCATTTGGTCTTGTACTTCTGTAATAGTCGTCAGTTTCTTCCACCTTTGCCTTATTCATCCATTATGGAAGCTGAATCTCTAGATTGTATTTCATGTCATTTTGTCACTTGTAAGGTATGGCAAGCTATCATTCCATTTAGTTTTCGTCACATTCTTCAGGCATATTTACGTAAAAACATTGGTTTAAATGGGAGATTAGCATCGTCTTACAGCAAGAGGTTCTCCTGTTTGATTCTGTGCTGGGGTGCCTTCTATGCAGTGACAGCATGTCCTCCCTGCATTCGCATGGGTTTCCTCCTGGTGCTCTAGTCCTCCCACATTCCAAAGACAAGCATCCGGAGAGCGTCTTCCTGGGCCTCTGATGAAAATGGGCTCTGCCCCAGTTAGACTTTCCTGGTAAACAAATGTTAAATAAGTAAATAAAATAAATATGAATAATTACTGTCAAACCAAGAAACCTGCAATGGTTTCAGACTCCACATAAGCAAAAAACTACAGCTTACCAGGTTTACCAGCATAGACTCTGTGTGTCCACCTCTAGCCTGCAGTTGCTGTGGTTTTGTAGGATTTTTTTTGTAAATGTTTTTTGTTGCTGATGATCAAGTGTGTCACATAGTATGACATGTAAAAAATGTCTTAATCCAAATTTCCAGTTATGATTTTCTTTAATGAATTTTTGTTAGAGTAAAATGTTCCTTCCTAGTTCATGTGAAGTTTTTAAAATCGCATTAGGTTTCTTTTTCTGATAAATGCATTAAATGTTTTCACTGTTGTGATTTGGTTTCTACTAATATATTGTATTTTTAATTATTTAAGCAGTGATTGTAAGTTTAACTTTAGAAAGCTAATAGCGCGATTTCTTATGAGATAGTTCACTGGAAGTTGTGCAAAATTTTGCTTCGGGGAAAAAAGTATTAAAATGGAGAAGTTTTTAAAGGTAGGATGTAGTAGAAATAGTTTATGCGAGAGATGTTACATAATTTTTGCTTATCACTTTGTATGGCAGATATTAACCCGCGGTGGTGGTGCTGCGGTAGCGTTGTTGCCTCACAGTAAGACGCTGTCCGGTTCGATTCTCTGCTAGAGCGTCTTCTGTGTGTAGACATGCATGAATGGGCGTACCTTCGTTGAAGGTTGTGCATCAGGGCTGGTAACTCGGCACGTAAAAATCAACTACCAATCATTAGCGGACCGGAGTTCTGCTGTGGCGACCCCTAACTGGGAAAAGCCGAAAGAAGGCTACTACTTTGTATGGCAGATATTTGTTCAGATCAGGTCCTTCCAGATACTTGTTTGTAAAGCCATTAGTTTTTTTTTACATTGTTGTATTTTTTTATTTTGATATCTAAAGATTTGTTTCATATAAAATGTTTTCGAGAAATGGGTCTGGAAATTCTGGGCTTAGAGCATATCCATTCTGTGACACCTTTCTAAAGAAATGGAAGCCCTCTCTATCACTAATACTTTTTCCAGTGCAGTAAAAAGCCACTGTAAAGAACTGTGACATTGTTATATTAGATGAACTTGCTTATTAAACACTTGATTAAAAAAAATAAGTATCTTACATCCTTTGTTTAAATAAAAACACCCATGAAAATATCCACCAAAGAATGTTTGAAATAAAAATTTGTTCCAATAGCAGCGGAATATCAAATAAATAAAAAAACGTAAAACATTACAGATCCTTTCTAAAGTTATGTACCATCAAGTGATGGAAGGCAATATTGCATCTTGAATTCAGTAATGAAGCAGAAATGAGAATAGTCTTCAGTAAATACTTATATAAATTTTGTTTTTACTAATAAAAATAGGAGACGTAGCAGAAAGTAATTTCAGGCACTTAAAGAAAATGGCATTACTAATACTTTTATTGAGGCCAAGCATTCTATCATTCTGCAACCTTAATTGCTTTGTAGTTCTTTTTTTTCCAAGAAGACTATTAAAATCACCAACCAATGATGTTCTTCGTGTTTCACTGTTGCAGTCATTACATTTGGGTAATCTGCTTGCAGTTGCCCTCAGTTGACCTGATTAACAAAGTCTTGGGTCCTGCGTCGGATGCTGTCCCTTCTTCCATGATGTCAGGTCATCAGGGGTATAAAACATGCAGCCGACGCCATTACATCAGTCTTTCTTGCCGTGCGGTGCCCGAAGCAGAAGCCAGTTGGCAAGTGCCGGTCGGCCGACTCCTGAAATTTTTGTTTTCGAGTTGCAGAACTGAAGTCTTCAACTAAAAAGCGAAGTACCCCGTTGGGGAAACTTTTTCTTGCTCCTTACCTACGTCAGTAAAAGTTAATAATGACATTACCTCATAAGAATTTCCATTGGTACTCTCTTCCTTGCATAGGCCCTGATCATGACATACCTTGCTGTCTGTTTTGTGCTTTAATCGGCGCACTATCTGTCGTCGGTACAGTTTTGCTTCTGAATTTTTCAGTTCTCTGTTTAATTATCCAGAAATGACGTCTGTTAGCAATCCGACTATCGGAATACCGAAAAAACGCAAAGAAAAAGACAGGCCGTTGAGGTCCAAAACTGCCGACAACGCTTCTCCTAAGCCAGTCGCCAGTACTCAGTGAGGCGCTTTTGCAGCCCCTGATAACCGCTACTTCAGATTCGCAGGCCTCTACTGAGACCCATTCAGAGTCCGCTATGCTGCGAGATGCTTCACTTATGGAACCTGTGGATGTTTGTACCTTGGATGGGTCCGGAGCCGCTGTGCAGGCACCGGCTTCTGAGGGTGTATTCAGGCCTACAGATTTGTATATTAAACTGACACCACCTTCAATATTAAGACCAAAATCTCGATGTATGTCTAAAAAACTGATGCCTAGGCCACATGTTCAGGCCGCTATGCCTAAAAAACAAATGAGCAAAATGGCTGAAGATTTAATAACTCTAATCAGAGGTAGTCAACCCCCCCCCCCCCTTCCAAGAGGCCTAGGCCTGACCTTGACTATGTATCTTCTGAACAGGACTCTGTTTCTTCTGACTCTTCTAATGAACAGGATTTGTCCATTCCTACTTATGAGGACTCTGATGCAGAGGATTACATTTTTTCTGCCTCTCCCCCTGAGGATTTCTCTCTTGGGGAAACTTTACATACTTTAAGGGAACATTTCCATTGGGAAAGTCAGGATTTTTCTGAATCCAAAAAGAGGCTTAGGGATTTCTTCCTTCTTCCTCTGCATAGGCCTTTGGCTATACTTCCTCTACTAGACATTGTTGTTGTGTTTTCAGAATCCAGTGTGACCCTTGATTCCCTTCCTCTGACCCCTTGTAAGCCAGACAGTTACTACAGGGTTCCTGACTCCCACAAATTCCTTTTCAAAAATCCTGTTGAGGACCCTGAAACCATTTCTCAGGGGCCCAAGGGCATTAAGGCTTCTGCTAAAAATCCTACCCCTTCTGATAGAGACTCCAGGGCGGGCGCTGGATAGATGGATTAAAAAGATGTACACTTCTGCAACCTTGGCAATCAGGGCTTTAAACTGTCAATTCCATATGCTAAAATATCAACAGCATATTATGGGACTGCTTAAACAGAAAATGATGTTGATTTTTGACTTTGGAAAATAAGGAATTACAGGATTTACTGCATTCAGCTGAACAAGTTGGAAAACATACTTTGCAGTGTGAATTTGATTCTTTGGAGGCCTCTTGCAGGGCTGTTACTAGGTCTGTGCTTAGAAGGCATGCTTAGCTTAAGGTGTAATCTCTGCCTGATCATGTTAAAGCAAAATTGTTGGATGCTCCTTTGCAACAGGGCCATCTGTTTGGTAATAAGGCTGAAGAAGTTCTAAAAAAGATGGAAGGTAAAGCTAAATCTATGCAAACTGTGAAAGATTTCTTACAGGTGCAACCTCCAAGATTTAGTAGGCACTGGCCTACTAAGAACTGGTCCTTTCCAGTTCCTTCCAGAGCCACTCAAGCCAAATCCAGACATTCCAAAAGCACAAGATTTCAGTCCCAAGGGAGTTTCAGAACTAAGCAACTGGGTGCCTCGACTTCCAAATCTGAAAACAGCAAGACACCTCCCTATGGTAAACAGTCTCAATGACTTTCCTTTAAAATTACCAATCACTTAACTCTTAGCCGCCCCTTTGGGGGGAAAACTGGCTCTTCATGCACAAAACTGGAAACTTATAACCCAGGTCAAATGGGTTTTAAATAGTGTCCCAGGAATACAGATTTCATTTCCACACATTGCCAACCCCAAACGGATGGCCAGAGCTGCCCCCAAATCAGTGGACAGAGGCTCAGAAACAAGTACTTTACCCTCCTAAACATGGGGGCAATTCAGCTAGTACCAGAAGAGGAAAAGGGACAAGGTTTCTATTCCAGAGTTTTCTTGGTGCCCAGAAAAGACAAATCATGGTGTCCAAGTTTGGACCTGTCTACTCTAAACACCTTTCTGGACATTCCAAAATTCAAGATGCTGACTTTTCACCAGTTACTTCCTATGCTAGGCAAAAGATGCCTGATTGGCAACTCTAGATTTAAAAGAGGCTTACCTGCATATCCCAATCAGGGAATCTTGCAGAAGATACCTCCGCTTCAAAGCAGGCTACTTGCATTATCAGTTCTCTGCACTGCCCTTTGGCTTATCTACTGCACCCAGGGTATTTACTAAGTGCTCGGCTCCAGTAATTTCATTTCGCAGGCAAAGAAATATTCAAATATATCTATATCTGGACGATTGTCTAATTCAGGCAGAAAACAAGGCCATTCTTCTAAAACATCCGGCGTTTGTAAAAAGGGTTCTAACTTATCTAGGGTACACTATAAACAAAAAGAAATCCCAACTGGTACCCTTCCAACAAATTACATTCCTGGGTGCAAGCTTGAATACAACTGCTCGGATGGCTTTCCTTACGCCAGAAAAGCAAATTCATTTGGTGACTTAATTCAGACAGGTGGCCACAAAACCCCTGCTATCTGCATGACAAATACTGTAAGCCTTGGGATTCATGGCCTCCTGCATTCTTCTAATTCCATATGCAAGACTGCATATGAGGAAACTTCAGTGGTACTTAAAAAGTTTATGGAGTCAACATTGTCACAGCCTGGAAACAATGATTCCTATCATAGCTTGCCTGCAACTAGAGTTCCTATGGTGGGCAGAGGCCTGCCACCAAAACAAGGGACTGGCATTCACACCAACCCCTGCCACCCAAACCCTAACTACAGACGCATCAGACTATGCATGGGGGGGGGGGGGCTCATCTGGCAGGGAAGTGCATTCAGGGCAAATGGAGCCCAAATCAAATGCACCTTCAAAAAGAAATGCTAGCTGTACAGAATGCACTGAGTGCCTTCAAGGACTGCCTTCATCCAGGACAACTAATGGTAAAGACGGACAACACCACAATTATGTGGTACATAAACAAGCATATGGGCGATGCACATTCTTACCCCCTCTGCAGACTAGCCATGGCACTGTGGAATACTGCCTTGAGCTATCAAGTACAACTACAAGCTCAATTCCTGCCAGGAAAGCTGAATATTTTGGCAGATGAACCAAGCAGAAATCTCATGGACCCACATGAATTGAAACTGGAACATCGGATTTTCAACATGTTGACACGCAAATGGGGGAGCCCAGACATAGATCTTTTTGCCTCACCCCAGAACTACCAGTTGGACAAATTTTGCACAAGAACTCCTCACAAAAAAGCCTGGAAAGTGGATGCTCTGTCCTTCAGCTGGGAAAACCTATCGGTCTATGCTTTTCCCCCTCTGCCTCTGCTCTCCAAAGTTCTACTAAAAGTCAAACAGGACAAACCAAAAAATGAGTTTGATTGCTCCAGACTGGCCTCGCCAACACTGGTACCCACTCCTGTGCAGTCTGTCACATATTTCTCCATGGCACCTGCCTCAGACACCTTCCTTACTGTCTCAGCAGAGCAACCAAATTCTGCACCCTCCGCTCCAAACATTGAATCTTGCAGCTTGGCTAATCACTTAAATTCCCCCTTAGCATCCTTCAGCAAACCTGCGATGGATGTCATTTTGTAGGCGAGAAGACCTAGTAATAGAAAATCTTATGCTGACAAATGGAAAAGATTCTGTGCCTGGAATCAATCTCAAGGGATGAGCACAGCAGTGCCCAACATACCTCAGATTTTGCAATACTTAACTGAGATGCTTCACAAGGGCCTGTCTTTTTCTTCCATAAAAATCCATGCCTCAGCCATTTCAGCTCATTGCAACACAGAACCCCCCCGTCTCTCATCCTCTGCTAAAGCAGTATCTCAGAGGGGCCAAAAAGTTGAGGCCACCCAGGAGAGCTCCACCGCTGCCTGGGACCTTAACTTTGTATTGGAAAAACTCACTCTCCCTCCATTCAAGCCAGCTGCTACTGCATACTTAAAATTTCTTTCCTGAAAAGCTGCCTTCCTTTTAGCAATCACTTCGGCTAGAAGGATTTCTGAATTACAGGCCCTTATGGCAGTGGAGCCTTTCATCATCTTTCATGCAGACATGGTGTCACTCAGGACCAGTCCATCCTTCATGCCCAAGGTGTGGTATCCAGTGTGGCTCTTAACCAGTCCACTCATTTGCCAACTTTCTTTCCCAATCCGCAGAACAAGGGGGAGCGGATTCTGCATTCATTGGATGTACACAGACAACTTAGATTTTACTTGGACAGGACAAAATCTCAAAGAAAATATTAATTGCTGATAGCATTTGCTTTAGGGGCAGAGGGAAAGGCTACTTCAAAGCAAACCATTTCCAAATGGATAAGCCATTGCATTCATTTCTGCTATAAGCACCATGGAAAACCTATCCCCCAGGGGATCAGATCCCTCTCCACCAGGGGTGCATCTACTTCTGCAGCCTTTCTCAGAGGTGTTCCTACAAGGGATAATCTAGAAGCTGCTACCTGGAGTTCAGTTCATACTTTCACCAAGCACTATCATTTACCAATCTTCTCTAAATCCAGAGCTGGCTTTGCCACTGCTGTTTTGCAGGGCCTTATAGCCGGTCCTAATGCTATATAAATCCATCCTCCCAACCATAGCTTTGGGAATCTACCTAAATGTAATGACTGCAACAGTGAAACACGAAGAACATAGTACAGTTGTGTACACTTACCATAAATGTAGATGTTAGAGTGTATTCACTATTGCAGTCCTGGTTACCCTCCCTCCTGCCCCCAGTTTTTCTCTTACTATGCCTCTCCTTTCTTTTACTACACTTAAAAGCCTTTTTGCTGTATTTGCTTTTGTTTGGAGGTTTATTGTTGTGTGAAATTATTTGTATATATTTTGCTCCCCATTTGGGGGGGCACCTGACATCTGGGGCAAGAAAAATTGATGTAATGGCGTCGGCAGAATGTTTTACACCCCTGAGGACCTGACGTCATGGAAGAAGGGACAGCATCCGAAGTACGACCCAAGACTTTGTTAATCAGGCTGACTGAGGGCAACCTGCCAGCAGATGAACCAAATGTAATGACTGGAACAGTGAATACACTCGAGCATCTACATTTATGGTAAGTGTACACAACTGTACTTTCACAAGTGCCGGTCGGCTGCTGTCTGAATTTCATTTACAAATTTAATAATCCTGAAGTCTTCTAAAGCTAAGTACCCCATTGTGGATCCTTTTTTCTTGCTTTAACCGTTGTCAAAAAAGTTAACAATATTCTTGCCTTTGGAAAGCAAATACCTCAGAGATTTTCATTCTTACTGCATCACCTGTTTAGGTCCAGACCACCATGTCCCTCGCTGTCAGTTTTGTGCCTTATTTAACGCCCGAACCATTCGTCGTCGGGCTCTTTGTAGCTAAATTCTTTTGCTCTGTCTTTGTATTCTGAAATGGCTTCGGTAAGCCATCTGACTACCGATATTCCAAAAAAAGTGAAGATCAAGACTGAGACACACTGCGTAGGTCCAAAACTGCCAACGATGCTTCCATTAAGCTAGTTGCCAGTTGGGCGGTACTCACTGAGTCGCTTTCGCAGCCCCTGATGCCCGCTTCAGTGGATTCTCAGGCCTCTACTTAGACGCAAGTATGCATCGAGACTCTTTGACTATGGAACCTGCTCATGTCTCTACCTTGGATGGGTCCGGAGCTGCTGTGCAGGCACCGGCTTCTGAGGCAGTTATTCGCTCAGCCGATGTTCGACTCAGATTACTTATTTTTTAACCAAAACTACTGAGTTTCTTAGGCCCAGAGTACACACTACGCCTTGAAAACCGTCGACCAAAGCGCATGCACCTACTCCCATGCCACAAAAATAAATGCTTAGAATGGCTGAAGACCTTATTACGGTGATTAGGGGAAGTTCGCCTTCCCCTGCCAAGTGTCCAGTCCCCCTCAGCTTCTACAGACCAGGAGTCCGATGACTCTGAAATTTCTGATTATGAAGACATGCCCTTATCTGCTTATAAGGATTTAGATGCAGAGGAATCCATTCCCTCTGCCTCCCTTCCAGAGGATTTTTCTTTTGGTGAAACCTTGCATACCTTACGAGAGCATTTCCACTGGAAATGCAAAGACTATCCTCAGTCCGAAAAGAGACTCTGAGAATTTCTAGAGTTGCCTCAACACAGGCCCTTAGCAATACCCTCTGTCCTGGATGATGTTTTTATGGAATCCTGTCTTACTCCTCACATTTTACTTCCTGCCCCTAGGAAACCAGGCAGGTACTGCAGAGTATCTGATGCTCACAAATTTCTTTTCAAGAATCCTATTGCTCACCAGAGATCATTTCCCAGGGGTCTAAAGGTATC
Organism: Protopterus annectens; assembly: GCF_019279795.1. Taxonomy (NCBI): domain Eukaryota; kingdom Metazoa; phylum Chordata; order Ceratodontiformes; family Protopteridae; genus Protopterus; species Protopterus annectens. Next base: position 121,889,585 of record NC_056743.1, read on the forward strand.
AAGGCTAATACAGCCAAGAATCCCACCCCTTCGGACAGGGATTCTAGTGCTTTGGACAGATTGGGTACGAAGGTATATACCTCTGTAACTCTTGCTATTAGGGCATTGAATTGTCAGTTTCACATGCTGAAGTACCAGCAACATTTTATGGAACTTATTAAATAAAAAGTGGCAACATTTTCAGACTGTGCAGAAAGTAAAGAATTGCAGGAGCTTATGCACTCTGCAAGCCCAAGTCAGCAAGCATACTTTGTAGTGTGGCTTTGACACCCTAGAAGCATCTTGCCGGGCAGTTGTCATTGGCTCTGTACTAAGAAGACATGCTTGGCTGAAGGAGCAGACCTTGCCAGACCATGTCAAATCAAAATTACTAGACGCTCCTTTGAATAAGGACGTTTGGCACCATAGCAGAAGAGGTTCTTAAGATGGAAGAAAAAGCTAAGTGTATGCAGAGTGTTAAAGAATACTTACAAGTGCAACCCCCTAGATTCAGTAGGCATTGCCCTTCCAAACACTGGTCCTGTCCAGCCTCCTCAAACCAGACCCAGGGGAAACAGACCACCCAGAGTACAGTCTCAGGGTATGCAAAGATCTAAGCAATGGAGTGCCCCACCCCTAAAGCAGGGAGTGGTAAGCCACCTCCTTACGGAAAAGCTCACAATGATTTCCATACTCCACTCCCCAGCCCTGCCCAGTTGCTTGGGCCCTAGTAGGAAAACTTGCCCTTCATGCAAAAAACTGGATGTCCATCACTCAGGACCGGTGGGTCCTCAACATTGTATCCCAGGGGTATAAATTTTACTTACATTCACTGCCAACCCCAAGTCGGTTTCCAGACCTTCCTCCAAACCAGTGGGCAGAGGCTCAAAACCAAGTACTTTCCCTACTCAATATCAGTGCTATTCAGCCGGTTCCAGTAGAACAGAGGGGTCAAGGATTCTACTCCAGACTCCTCTTGGTACCTCCCAATCCTGCATCTTTACATTCTCAACACCTTCGTGATGGTACGAAAATTCAAAATGCTTACCCTGCATGCAACAGCTTCTTCCTGTGCTAGCCAAGAAAAACTGATGTAATGGCATCGGCTGCCTGTTTATTATACCCCTGACGTCAGTCTTGGAACGACAGCTTCTGATGCAGAAATACTAAATCTCTGGTATTGGGGCCAACTGAGGGCTACCTGCAGGCAGATAACTCAAGTGTGATGACTGAAACAGTGAATACACTCTAACATCTACTTTTATGGTAAGTGTACACAACTTTCCTTTATTTCTTAGGCTTGGTTTGTTGTAGCAATTTATAGCCGATGTGTGGTAAAAAGGGTAAATGCCAGTGCGGGCGCCAGATACCTCTAGAAAGACGCCCATGATAGATGGATTTTTTGCTTAGGCCGGGAGCACAACATTCCGCTTGCTCCATTCGTCAATCATTTGTGCCAAAGACCCTATGCAACCATCTGGCTGCACTAAATCTCTGTTTAGAAAACCAGCTCCTTAAGCTGGTAGCCCTAAGAATGGATCCAGCCTCGAAGGCTGCGTTAGAACCTCCGCACAAGAAGCCCAAGTTTCCTAGGCCTTCTTCGCCTGCTGCTCCGTTAATGAATGCTTTGCTAGCTGCCAATTTAGGAGTTGAGCGCCCTGCGGATGCTCAGATGACGACCGGCACATCCATGGAGCCGACCCAGACCCCAACTACGGTCGAGGGGGAATCTGAATCAGTGGTACCTCCAACCGGGATACTGACTTAAGATACGGTTCCTACTAAACATGATTCCAGGCCAGTTCCAACATCCACCCCTGCTAAAAAGAAACAGAAAACCAAGCATGCCTCTGCCACTGCCACTGCTGAAGGCCTACCTGATTGGCAGTCTCTCACTTCTGTGATGCAGGCCTTTATGGCCCTTAGGCCTTCAGCCTCATCCTCCATTACTCTACCTTTGCTCAGTCCTAGGCCTGCTTCTGCCCCCCCCCCCCCCCCCATGACATCTCAGGTCAGGGAAGAGGAGCATGATGCATCCTTTTCCTCCTCAGAGGACTCCATTTCTTATACCTCCCAAATGGCATCTCCCCAGGAATAATATTCTGCTCATGAGGAATCTATTGAGGGGGATTCACCCCCTGAGGATAATACAGTTGAGACCCATCACCAAGATGAGACTATTTTCATATGGGATACCTCACAAATGTCTTGACACCCAAAAGAGGTATTTTGAGCTTCTTAAAGTTGAATCACTCCCCTTCTGCTGTTCCTCCAGTTCTACCTGCATACCTGGATGCCTTTCATTTTGCTTCTAAGGCTCCAGACTCTCGGCCACCTGCCCGCAAGCGACGAGATCGCTTCTATAAAGGTGCCTGACTAGCAACGGTTCTTGGTCAAACCACCCTTGGCAGACCCAGCAGTGATTGCCATCTACCCTGGTAAGCAATCCTGACTCCTTCCTTCCGTCTCATTCCTACCCACTGATAAAGGCAGCAGATCTATGGATAGGATAGGTAAGAAGGTATACACATTCTCCACATTGCCTTTCAGAGCCATTAACTGTCAGGCGCACATGACTAAATATGCTTTGGACTTTATATCTCAAGCCTCCTCCATGCTGGCCTCTATTTCTGACAGCCCCATTAAGGCTGACATCTCCTCCAAACTTGCTCTGGCTACACAGGTAGCCAGACATGCAGTTAGATGCAGCTGTGATGCTGCAGAAGCCTCTGCTCACTTTGCAGCATCTGCTTCAGTTCTCCGGAGATGCTCCTGGCTGTGACCTCAGAATCTCCCAGAAGACTTCAAGTCAAAGATCCTAGATGACTCCCTGGATCACAATTTCCTTTTCAGGAAACAATCTGCAGATCTTTTTAAGAATCTGCAAGAAAAAAGTAAGGAATTGTGGGACATAAAACATTTTATTGGTGTCTCCCATTCCCAAGTACTACAGAAAGATCCAGCTAAAGCCACCTTTGTGAGGCAAAACCCTACCCAGACGTGTTCTTCCAATTCCTGATCTAGAAGAGGTGAAAGAATACTCACCACATCCAGACCTGTTTTCGTGCATCCTCAGCCCCAACAACCCTTTCAGGACAGAGGAGCCCCCAACAATGTGTGACTGCTGTGTCCCCCTTACACTTTCAGCACGCCTTTCCCACTGCCTTCCCTTCTGGCAAACCATAACATTGGACCAATGGGTACTATCCATAATAGAAGGATATTTCCTTTCCTGAAAAGAAAAATCACCCATGAGAGTTGTACCATACCCACCCAAAAAACAACAGCATCTCCTTCCACAGGTTCTGACAGACTTGCTGAAGCTGGGTACCATAGAACCTGTTTCCTCAGGACAAGAAGGAAAAGGTTTCGACTCCTGTCTCTTCCTGGTTCCCAAGAAAGACCTACTTCCCTCTTGCTTGGAGAGTAGATGCTTTCAACATCTCCTGGGAGGGGAAGATGTTCTTCGTGTTGCACTGTTGCAGTCATCACATCTGGGTTGTCTGCCTGCAGGTAGCCCTCAGCTGGCCTGAATACCAGAGTTTTGGGATTTCTGAGTCAGATGCTGTCGCTTATTCCATGACGTCAGGTCGTCAGGGGTATAAAACATGCAGCCAACGCCATTACATTAGTCTTTTTTGCCGTCCCTGAAGCAGAAGCAGTTCACAAGTGCCGGTCGGCAGACTCCTGAAATTTTCGTTTTCGAGTTTCAGATCTGAAGTCTTCTAAAAGAGAAGTACCCAGTTTGGAATTCTTTTTTTCTTGCTCTAACCAATGCCAACAAAATTAATAATGGTCTTGCCTGTGGAATGCAAATACCTCATAGAGATTTTCATTCTTACTGCGTCCCCTTTTTATGCCCAGACCATGACATCCATCGCTGTCTGATGTCCTTCAAGAATGCAACTGCAGTCATAACATATGGGGTTGTCCTGCCTCAGGCAGCCATCGGTCGGCCGAATTCCAAAGTCTGGGTCCGGCGTCGGCTGGTGTCTCCTCCTCTCCGACGTCACAACGGCTGGAGTATAAAGGCATCGGCCGACGCCATCTTCAGTCTTTCTTGCCGCGCGGTGCCCGAAGCAGAAGCCGTTCGCAAGTGCCGGTCGGTCAGCTCCTGTGTTTTCAGTACCGAAGTAATCTAAAAGCTAAGTACCCCGTTGGGGAACATTTATTCTTGCCTCAGCCGATGTCAGAACAAATTGAGAAAGTTAATAATTGTTTGTCTTGTGGTAAACAAATTACCTCATAAGGACTTCCATTCTCTCTGCCTTCCTTGCCTGGGCCCAGACCATGACGTCTAGGCCTGTGCTTGCTTTAATAAGCGCACTCTCAGGCGCCGGGCAGAATTCGCCGAGGACTTTTTCGGTGAATCTTTTGCGTATATCATGCCGTCGGATCAACCGACAACCCAATCTGCTAAAAAATGCAAGGACCGGGACCGACATCCTCGGCCCGCGTCCTCTACCGATGCTACTCCTAAATCCTCTGCTAGCACTCCGGTCCCATCGGAAATGGTAAATCAACCGCTCCAGGCCGACGACACAGCGTTAACATGACCTTCGGTCTCTGAGATCTCTTCGGTGCCGGTTGTGGATTTTCCTCCGGAAACTGAAGTTCTGGATCTACCCGACACCATTCCTGTGGACAAGGTAACGCCTGCACGTGGGGCTGCTAGGCCTCCTGTATCCATGTCCATCAAGGCCTTTGCATGTGCTAAGGCCACCAGTCAGGCCAAGGCCCATCCTAAACCTGCCCAGGCCCCTTCATCTGATAAGCAGATCATGTCTCTGGTTGCAGATCTTATTTCCCTTATCAGGGGGTCTCAGCCTCATCCGGACAGGGGTTCTCAGCCACCTGCAGAGAAAAGGCCTAGAACTGAGCAGGCGGACGACCTCTGCTCGGATAAAGCCTCTGGGGATTCTGAGCATTCGGATACTCAAGAAGAACCCTTCCAGGCCTACGAGGACTCTGATGCTGAGGAATCAATTCCCTCTGCCTCCCCTCCAGAGGATTTCTCATTTGGTGAAGTCCTGCATTCCATGAGGGAACATTTTCAATGGCAGGGTCAGGAATTCTCTGACTCCAGGAAAAGGCTTTGTACTTTCCTCAAGCTTCCCCAGCACAGACCTTTGGCTATCCCTCCAGTTATGATGTTTTGGATGATGTTTTCTCTGACTCCAGTGCCAACCCTGATTCTCTTCCTCCTGCTCCTGTCAAGCCAGACAGATATTATAGGGTCCCTGACACTCAAAACACCTTTTTAAGGCTCACTCTGTGGACCTAGAAACTATTTCACAGGGCCCCAAGGGAGTGGCTTCCTCCTCTGCCAAAAACCCACTGCCAGCTGACAGAGAAGCAAGGTCCATGGAGAGATGGGGTAAAAAAGTGTATACCTCTACTACCCTAGCCATGAGGTCTCTTAACTGCCTTTTTCACATGTTTCAGTACCAAGATTTTCTCCTGGATGATTTACAGAAAAAGTTAGCCTCTCCTCAGCCTATTGATAAAAAGGCACTGCAGGATCATATTCATAACACTCAGCAGGTTAATATCCATTTTCTGCAGTGTGGTTATGATGCACTGGAAGCTTCATGTAGGGCAGCTGTGACTGGGGCTGTGATACGTAGACATGCTTGGTTGAAGGATCAGTCTTTGCCTGACCATGTTAAAGTAAAGTTACTGGATGCACCTTTGGAAAAACAAAAGCTTTTTGGTGCTACTGCACAAGATGTATTGAAATCCATAGAGGAAAAAGCAAAGTCAGTACAGACAGTCAAGGATTTCCTTCAGGTTCAGCCACCCAGATTCAGCAGAAATTGGTCCTTCCCCGGCTCTGACAAGTTTCAAAGGGGAAAAAGCAGACGTGCCCGAGGTAGAGGGCAATACCGAGGATCTTACAGGGGCCGCCAATGGCAACCTCCAAATCAAAGAAGTGGCGCAGACAGTTCAGCTGCACCACAGGGACAATCACAATGACTTGACTTTCGTACCGCCTACAAAGGTTCAAAGAGAAGCACCTTTGGGCGGAAAATTAGCCTTATTCTCACAAAACTGGCATATCTTAACCAAGGACAATTGGATTCTGGATTTGATAGACAAAGGTTACAGATTCCACTTCCACACATTACCAATAAAACAAGGCATGCCAAACCTGCCACATCATCAAAGGGCAGAGGCACTCACTCAAGTTTCCAAGCTATTAAGTATAAAAGCAATAGAAAGGGTTCCTCCTCAGGAGCAAGGCCAGGGATTTTATTCAGGACTGTTCCTTGTTCCAAGAAAAGAAAACAAAACAAATGGAGACCCATACTGGACTTGTCAACTCTAAACACTTTCCTCATTGTGCCAAAGTTCAAAATGCTGACGTTGCAGCAACTTCTTCCCATGTTGGGCAAGGGGTCTTGGCTGGTCACTCTGGACCTCAAGGAGGCATACCTGCATGTCCCAATCAGACAAAGCTGCAGAAGATACCTCAGATTTCTTGCAGGGATAGAGCATTATCAATTCTCAGCATTGCCGTTTGGCTTATCTACTGCGCCCAGAGTGTTCACAAAATGCCTGGCATCAGTAGTGGCAGACTGCAGGGGATTCAAATATACCCCTACTTGGACGACTGCCTCATACAAGCAGACAACAAACAAACCTTAAAAGGGAATTTGGACTATGTCATGCATCTACTGCAGGCCTTGGGCTACACAGTCAACATTCAGAAGTCAAACTTACTACCATCCCAACAAATTATATTCCTAGGAGCCAAACTGGACACGGAAAACCAAATGGCCTACCTCACAGAGGAAAAACAGCAGCATTTACCAGAGTACTTCAAAGGCCTAGCAAAGCTTTCCCAGCTGACTGCAAGGAAAATCCTGCAGGCCCTGGGTTTCATGGCATCTTGCATCCTTCTGATACCTTTGGCAAGACTTCATATGAGAAAAGCTGCAATGGTATTTAAAAAAACTTATGGTCTCAACACAACAACAGCCTAGAGGACATAATCCCACTTATTCCATGTCTGCAGAAGGAATTTCTATGGTGGGCTCAAGCCAGTCAACTAAACAAAGGCATGTCTTTCAACAGACCTCAAGCAGACCAAATGATAACAACAGACGCCTCAGACCATGGATGGGGGGCGCACATGGAGGGCAGATTCATTCAAGGTCTTTGGACGCCAAAGGAAAGACTTCTGCACATAAACCAAAAGGAGATGTTGGCAGTGATACATGCCATCGAGACTTTCGAAAAATCACTAAAACAGGGACATTTGCTAATAAGGACAGACAACACCACTGTCATGTGGTACATAAACAAGCAGGGAGGCACTCATTCTTACCCCCTCTGCAGACTAGCAATGCTTCTCTGGGAAAAATCCCTGAGCCTGAAGATACATTTACAATCCCAGTTTGTACCAGGCAAGGACAATGTACTGGCGGACAATCTGAGCAGAAATTTCATGGATCCACACGAATGGATGCTGCGCCCTCACATTTTCTCTCAAATGGCAAGGACATGGGGAAGACCGGACGTAGATCTTTTTGCTTCCCACTTAAATCATCACCTGGAAAAGTTCTGCACAAGGACTCACCACCCTCTAGCTTGGAAAACGGATGCTCTCTCCTTCAGTGGAATTCTCTAAAAATTTATGCATTCCCTCCCCTGCCTCTGCTGACCAAGGTGATACTGAAGATCAAAACAGAACAACCAACAGGCATCTTGATAGCTCCAGTCTGGCCGAGGCAACACTGGTACCCATTGCTATTGACCATAACTCGGACCAAACCATAGCCTCTGACCCTAGGGCCCCTGCTCCTAACTCAACACAATTACAGGACTGTACATCAAGACCTGAAAACATTGCATCTGACAGCCTGGAGGCTACCATGACTTCAACACCTAACTCTCTTTCCAAATCTGTTCAAGAGATCTTGCTGGAAGCACGCAGACCTTCCACCAGAAAAACCTATTCAGCCAAGTGGAAGAGATTCAGTATCTGGAATGCCAACAGGGGTCAGGACACAGCATTACTGAGTATACCTCAGATATTAGAATACTTGGCAGAACTATTTCATACTGGACTCTCATACTCCTCAATAAAGATTCATGCCTCAGCAATCTCAGTAAAATACAACTGTGACCCTCCAGTGTTTTCGCATCCTCTGCTAAGACAGTTTCTAAGAGGGATAAAGAATATCAAACCTCCCAGAAAACAGCCAGTACCTGCATGGGACCTCAACTACGTGTTGGAAAAACTAACTCTTCCTCCATTTGAGCCAGCAGCAACCTCAGAAATGCAATTTCTGTCATTGAAGACGGCCTTCTTATTGGCAGTCACCTCTGCAAGAAGAGTTTCGGAGATACAGGCACTCATGGCAGTGCCCCCCTTCCTCAATTTTCATCAAGACAGAGTCTCTCTAAGAACCAATCCTACATTCATGCCAAAAGTAATTTCCAGGGTGTCTCTAAATCAAGCTATTCATCTACCCACATTCTTCCCCAATCCTCAAAATAAGGGGGAAAAACTACTGCATACTTTGGACATACACAGACAACTACACTACTACTTGGACAGAACTAAGGCCACCAGAAGGTCTGACCAGCTGTTTGTAGCCTATGCTGCTGGAGTACAAGGAAAAGCAATCTCCAAGCAAACAGTTTCAAAATGGATTGGACATTGCATCAGATTTTGCTATTCTTTCCATGGAAAAGGTGTGCCAGCCAATATTAGGCCACATTCCACCAGAGCTATAGCCACTTCCACAGCTTTCCTAAGAGGAGTGGCAACAAAGGACATTTTAGAAGCTGCTACATGGAGCTCCGTGCATACATTTACCAAGCACTACAACCTGCCCTTATACTCCAGATCCCGAGCAGGCTTTGCTTCGGCAGTCCTGCAGGGGATTTTAGCTACACCATCCTTATCATAGTTCCATCCACCCCCAGCTTGGCTATGGTATTCAACCCATATGTTATGACTGCAGTTGCATTCTTGAAGGACATAGTACAGTTTTGTACCTACCATAAATGTAGATGTCCGATAGATATGCAACTGCAGTCGGATTTTCTCACCCTCCTACCCCTCTGTATCCTTCTTTTTTGGGTCCCTACCCCTTTTCCCTTCAGCTGGGGGTATCTCCTATGGTGTATCTGTTTATTACTGTTGTGCATGTTTGGGATTATTTTTATCCATTTACCAAATTTAGCCTTCCTAAGAGGGCACCTGGCATCTGGGGCAAGAAACACTGAAGAAGATGGCGTCGGCCGATGCCTTTATACTCCAGCCGTTGTGACATCGGAGAGGAGGCGACACCAGCCGATGCTGGACCCAGACTTTGGAATTCGGCCGACCGAGGGCTGCCTGAGGCAGGACAACCCCATATGTTATGACTGCAGTTGCATATCTATCGGACATCTACATTTATGGTAGGTACAAAACTGTACTTTTTGTCTTGTTCAACACCCGAACTATCCGTTGTCTGGCAATTTTTGTAGCTAAATACTTTTGCTCTCTATCTCCGTACTCAGAAATGGTGTCGGTAAGTCATCAGACTACCAGTCTTCCGAAAAAAACATAAGGATAGACCGCATATGTCCAACTGCCAACAACGCTACCGTAAAGCTAGTTCGCCAGTACTCAGTGAGGTGCTTTCGCAGCCCCTGATACCCGCTTCTACAGATTCACGGGCCTTTACTGAGACCCATTCGGAGTCTGGTATGGCGAGAGATGCTTCCTTGACTATGAAACCTGCGCCATGTCTCTACCTTGGATGGGTCCTTAGCCGCTGTGCAGGCACCGGCTACTGAGGGTGTATTCATGCCTACCGATTTTCATATTAAACCGACTTTGTTTCAAGCCAAAAATACTGAATTTCTCAGGCCTAAAGTTTGCACTACGCCTAGGAAACAGATGACCAAAGCACATTCTCAGGCCCACAGCCCCCAAAAACAAATGATTAGAATGGCTGAAGACCTTATTACCTTAATTTGGGGAAGCCAGCCTTCCCCCTCAGAGACGTACAACTGATTTTCCTTCTAATTCTTCTGATCAGGAATCTGATATCTCTGTTCCTTTTGACTACTAGGAACATACCCTTATCTACCTATTAGGATTCTGGGTCAGAGGATTCCATTCCCCTCCAGAAGGTTTTTCTTTTGGTGAAACCCAGCATACCCTTAGGGAGCATTTCCGCTGGGAAAGCCAGGACTACTCTCAGTCCAAAAAGAGATTCGGAATTTTTAAACCTGCCTCAGCACAGGCCTCTAGCTATCCCTCCTGTTCTGGACAATTGTATATGATGTTTTCTTGGAATCCAGCCTTACCCTGGATACTTTGCCTCCAGCTCCCAGGAAACCTGATATTTACTATAGACTACTTGTCTCTCACATTCCTTTTCGGGAATCCTACTGTGGATCCAGAGACCATTTCCCAAGGACCAAAAGGCATTTAGGCTACTACTGTCAAGAATCCTACCCCTTCTGACAGGGATTCTAGGGCTTCAGACAGATGGGGTAAGAATGTATACACTTCGTACTCTGGCCATTAGGGCTTTAAATTGCCAGTTTCATATGTTAAAGTTTCAGCAACATATTATGTGGGTAATTAAACAGAAAATGATGTTGATTCATGACTGTGCAGAACACAGAGATTTACAAGAGTTAATGCATTCTGCTGACCACGTTGGTAAACATACTTTGCAGTGTGGTTTTGATGATTTAGAAGCATCTTGTAGGGCTGCTGTCAAATGGGTCTGTTCTTAGAAGGCATGCTTGGCTTAAGGAACAAAACTTGCCAGATCATGTCAAAGCAAAATTACTGGATGCACCCTTAAACCAGGAGCGCCTATTTGGCAATAAAGCAGAAGTTCTCAAAAGGATGGAGGAGAAAGCTAAATCTATGCAAACTGTTAAAGATTTCTTACAAGTACAGCCACCTAGATTCATTAGGCATTGGCCTTCAAAGAACTGGTCCTTTCCAGTCCCTTCCAGGCCTTCTCAGTCCAAACCCAGGGGCAGCAGACCCCCAGGAATTCAGTCTCGGGTTATGCACAGATCTAAGCAGTGAGGTGCTCCCACGTCCAGAACAGGGAGTAGTAAGCCAACCCCCTATGGTAAATTTGCACAATGACTTATCCTTAACTCCCTCAAGCCTTGCTCAAGTACTTGTACCTTTAGGAGGAAAACTTGCCCTGCATGCAAAACACTAGGAATACATTACCCAAGACAAATGTGTTTTAAACATGGTTTCCCTAGGATACAGATTCCACTTCCTCTCACTCCCAACCCTAAGTGGATGGCCAGACCTCCCATCCAAACCAGTGGGTGGAGACCCAAAAGCAAATACTTTCTCGTCAGCCTCAAGGCTATTCAACCTGTCCCAGCAGAACAAAGGGGACAAGGTTTTTATTAATAGACCGTTCCTGGTTCCCAGAAAAGAAAACTCCTGGCGTCCTATCCTGGATTTATCTATTCTCAATGCATATCTTGTGGTTCCAAAATTCAAAATGCTAACTCTCCAACAGCTTCTTCCTATGCTAGCCAAGGATGCCTGGCTGGCAACCCTAGACTTAAAAGAAGCTTACCTGCACATCCCCATAAGGGAATCTTGCAGGAAATAACTTCGCTTCAGGGCAGGCTCTATGCACCATCAGATGTTCTTTGTGTTTCACTGTTGCAGTCATTACATTTGGGTTATCTGCCTACAGGTAGCCCTCAGCCGGCCTGAATACCAGAGTCTTGGATTCCTGCATCGGATGCGGTTTCTTCTTCCATGACGTCAGGTTGTCAGGGGTATAAAACATGCAGCCAAACGCCATTATATCAGTCTTTCTTGCCACACGGTGCCCCGAAGCAGATGTTAGTGTTTCACTGTTGCACTCATTACATTTGGGTTATCTGCTTGCAGTAGCCCTCAGTCGGCCTGATTAACAAAGTCTTGGGTCCTGTGGCGGTTGCTGTCCCTTTTTCCATTACGTCTGGGGTATAAAACATGCAGCCAACGGCATTACATCAGTCTTTCTTGCTGTGCGGTGCCCGAAGCAGAAGCAGTTTGCAAGTGCCGGTCGGCCGACTTTTGAAATTTTCGTTTTCGAGTTTCAGAACTGAAGTCTTAAACTAAAGCTAAGTACCCCGTTCGGGAAACTCTACTGATACCCATTTGGAGTCCGTTATGCCGCGAGATGCTTCAGCTGTGGAACCTGCGGATGTCTCTACCTTGGATGGGTCCGGAGCCGCTGTGCAGGCACCGGCTTCCAAGGGTGTATTCAGGCCTACAGACTTGCATATTAAACCGATGCCTCCTCCTTCATTTAGGCCAAAATCTCAAACCATGCCTAAGATACCGCCCAGACCGCATGCTCAGGCCTCTGTGCCTAAAAAATAAATAAGAATGGCTGAAGATCTTATAACTCTAATCAGGGGAAGCCAACCTCCCCCTTCTAAGAGACCTAGGACTGAAGTTGTTTTTTGAATCTTTTGACCAGGATTCTGATTTTTCTGATTCTTCTGATTATCTGGATTTGCCCTTATCTACTTATGAGGATTGTGATGCAGAGGACTCTATTCCCTCTGCTTCCCCTCCAGAGGATTTTTGTTTTTGTGAGACCTTACAATACTCTAAGGGAGCATTTCCACTGGGAAAGCCAGGATTTTTCTGATTCAAAAAAGAGGCTTAGGGATTTCTTACTCCTGCCTCAGCATAGGCCTTTAGCTGTACCTCCTGTACTAGCCATTGTTGATGCCTTTTCAGAATCTAGTTTGGCCCCTGATTCTTTGCCTCCTGCTCCCAGAAAACCTGACTGATATTACAGGGTTCCTGATTCACACAAGTTCCTTTTTAAAAATCCTATTCCGGATCCAGAGACTATTTCACAGGGACCCAAGGGCATTAAGGCTTCTACTGCTCAAAATCCTACCGCCTCTGATAGAGACTCCAGGGCACTGGGTAGATTGGGTAATAAGGTTTACACTTCTGCAACCTTACCATTAGGGCTTTAAACTGCCAGTTTCAGATGTTTAGTGTCAACAACATGTTACTGGATTGCTTAAACAGAAAATGATGTTGATTCCTGACTCTGCTGAAAATAAAGAATTACAGGATTTAATGCATTCTGCTGAACAGGTTGAAAAACATACTTTGCCATGTGGATTTGATTCATTAGAGGCCTCTTGCAGGGCTGCTGTTACTGGGTCTGTGCTCAGAAGGCATGCTTGGCTTAAGGAGCGATCTTTGCCTGATCATGTTAAAGCTAAATTGTTGGATGCTCCCTTAAATCAGGACCGCCTGTATGGCAGCAAGGCTGAGGAAGTTCTTAAGATGGAAGATAAAGCTAAATCTATGCAAACTGTAATCTATGCAAACTGTTAGATTTCTTTCAAGTTCAGCCTCCTAGATTTTGTAGGCACTGGCCCTCTAAAAATTGGTCCTTTCCAGCCTCTTCCAGGTGGTCTCCAGCCAAACCCAGACACAGCAGAAACCCCAGGTTTCAGTCCCAAGGGACACGACTAAGCAGTGGAGGTTTTCCACACCCAAATGTGGGAGTAGTAAGACTCCCTCTATGGAAAACTGTCTCAATGACTTGCTTTTAAAACTTCCAAGCACTTCCCAACTGAATGCTCCTTTAGGTGGAGAGATTGATCTGCAGGCCAAAAACTGGGAACTCATTACCCAGGACAAATGGGTTTTAAATACTGTCCCAAGGATACAGATTTCACTTCCACATGTTACCAGCACAAAGCGGGTTGCCAGATCTACCCTCAAATCAGTGGGCAGAGGCCCAGAATCAAGTACTCTCTCTCAAACATGACTGCTATTCATTTGGTACCAGAAGAGGAAAAGGGACAAGGTTTCTATTTGAGACTTTTCCTGGTACCCAGAAAAGGCAATACATGGCATCCTGTCCTGGACCTCTCTAGTCTAAACACCTTTCTGGTGATTCCAAAATTCAAAATGCAGACTCTTCACCAGCTGCTTCCTATGCTAGGCAAGGATGCATGGTTGGCAACACTAGACTTTAAAGAAGCATACCTGCACATCCCTATCAGGGAGTTTTGCAGTGGGCAGAGGCCCAGAATCAAGTACTCTCTCTCAAACATGACTGCTATTCAGTTGGTACCAGAAGAGGAAAAGGGACAAGGTTTCTATTTGAGACTTTTCCTGGTAGTGGCCTAATGGGTAAGGTGTTTGCCTTACAAACACAAGGTGCAGGGTTTGAATCTCACAAGGGATAATTGGCTAGGCTTAAAATGGCTCACAAGGGCAGTTAGCCTAGTACTAACCTATGAACCTATGAACCTATAAAGATACCTACGCTTCAAAGCAGGCTACATGCACTGTCAGTTCTCTGCACTGCCCTTTGGCTTATCTGCTGTGCCCAGGGTATTCACAAAGTGCCTAGCTCCAGTCATTGCATTTTGCAGGCAAAGAAATATTCAAATATACCCATACCTGGATGATTGTCTAATTCAGGCAGAAAGCCGGGACATTCTTTTTAATTGTCTGGCCTCTGTTCAAAGAGTACTGACTTGTCTGGGGTTCACCATTAAACAAAAATAAATCACACTTGCTACCCTGTCAACAAATTATATTCCTGGGTGCAAGCTTGAATACAACTTCCCAGATGGCTTTCCTCACACCAGAGAAACGGATTCATTTGACAACCTAGTTTAAACAATTGGCCACAAAACCCAGCTGTCTGCAAGGCAAATAATGCAAGCCTTGGGTTTCATGGCCTCCTACATTCTTCTAATTCCATACGCAAGGCTGCATATGAGGAAACTACAGTGGTATCTCAAAAGACTATGGTGTCGAGATTCACAGGATCTAGAAGCAAGGATACCTATCGTACCTTTCTTACGCCTAGAGTTCCTTTGGTGGGCAGAGGCCGGCCACCAAAACAGGGGACTACCGTTCACATTACCCCCTGCTGCCCAGATCTTAACGGACGACTCAGACTATGCATGGGAGGCTCACCTGGCAGGGAAGTGCATTCAGGGTAAATGGAACCCAAGTCAAATGCACCTGCAAATAAATCAAAAGGAAATGTTAGCTGTACAGAATGCTCTGACAGCCTTCAAGGACCACATTCTTCCAGGACAACCAATGGTAAAGACGGACAACACCACTGTCATGTGGTACATAAACAGGGGGGTACACATTCTTTCCCACTATGCAGACTAGCCATGGCATTGTGGAACACAGCCTTGAGCTACCAAGTGAATCTGCAAGCTGAATTCCTGCCAGGAAAACTAAATGCACTGGCAGACGACCTAAGCAGAAATCTCATGGACCCACACGAATGGAAACTGGAACCAAAAATATTCCACCTCTTGAGGAAATAATGGGGGACTCCAGAGATAGACCTGTTTGCCTCCACTCAGAACTACCAATTGGACAAATTCTGCACAAGGACTCCCCACAGTCTAGCCTGGAAAGTGGATGCCCTGTCCTTTACTTGGGAAAGCCTCAGTTTATGCCTTTCCCCCCTCTGCCTCTCCTCTCGAAGGTTCTGCTAAAGATCA
This sequence comes from Protopterus annectens, assembly GCF_019279795.1. Classification (NCBI taxonomy): domain Eukaryota; kingdom Metazoa; phylum Chordata; order Ceratodontiformes; family Protopteridae; genus Protopterus; species Protopterus annectens. The sequence goes on from NC_056743.1 coordinate 121,905,074, forward strand.
AGCAGGACAAACCAAGGACAATACTGATTGCACCAGACTGGCCTCGCTGGCACTGGTACCCCCTCTTGCGCAGTATGATACTGCTGGATCCATGGCGCCTACCTCAGACACCTTCCCTGCTGTCCCAGCAGGTGGGCCAGATTCTGCACCCTCTGCTTCAAACCCTGAATCTTGCAGCCTGGCTAATTCCTTGAGCTCTCCAATAGCATCCCTCCGTAAGCAGGTGCTAGATTTCATTCTGGAGGCAAAGAGACCTAGTACTAGAAAATCGTGTGCTGAAAAGTGGATAAGATATTGTTTTTGGAGCCAGACTGAGGATGGGCACTACGGTGTCCAACTTACCTCCTATTCTTCAGTACTTAACAGAAATGCTCCACAAGGGCCTATCCTTCTGGTCTATTAAAATTCATACCTCTGCCATTTCAGCACATTATAATACTGAACCACCCCTCTTCTTTCACCTCCTGTTAAAGCAATTCCTCAGAGGGGCTAAAAATTTAAGACCCCCAGGCGAGCCCCTTTAGCCTGGGATCTTAACTTTGTATTGGAAAAGCTCACTTTCCCTCCATTTGAACCAGCTACAATTGCAGAGTTGAAGTTCCTTTCTTGGAAAACAGCCTTCATTCTAGTCATCACTTCAGCAAGAAGAGTGTTTGAATTACAGGCCCTCATGGCAGTGGAGCCCTTCATTATCTTCCATGCAGACAAGGTTTCCCTCAGGACCAATCCTTCCTTTATGCCCAAGGTGGTGTCTAGTGTGGCCCAAAATCAGTCCATTCATTTGCCTTCCCTTTTTCTGAATCCACAAATATAAGGAGAAAGAATACTGCACTCTTTGGATGTGCAGAGACAACTTAGATTTTATTTGGACTGGACTAAGCCTCTCAGAAAATCTGAACAGCTGCTAGTTGGCTTTACTGCAGTGGCAGAGGTGAAAGCCATTTCAAAGCAAACCATTTCTAAATGGATAGCCCATTGCATTCATTTCTCCTATAAGATCCATGGAAAACCTACCCCGCAGTGGATTAGATCACATTCCACCAGGGCTGCATCTACCTCTACAGCCTTTCTCAGAGGAGTCCCTACCAGGGACATTCTAGAAGCTGCTACCTGGAGCTCTGTACATACCTTCACCAAGCATTACCACATGCCTATTTTTTCTAAATCCTGAGCTGGTTTTGCCACTGCAGTTTTGCAGGGCTTAATAGCTAGCCCTAATGCTCTCTAACTTCCTCCTCCCTTACTTAGCTTTGGGAATCAACCCAAATGTAATGACTGCAACAGTGAAACACGAAGAACATAGTACAGCTGTGTAAACTTACCATAAATGTAGATGTTCGAGTGTATTCACTGTTGCAGTCCTGGTTACCCTCCCTCCAGCCCCCTGCCTTCTCTTGGCTCTACCTTTCCTTCTTGTTTTAAGCTTTCTGTTGTATATGCTTTTTGATGGAGGTATAGCACAGTATATAATGGCTTCCCTTTGTGTGGGCACCTGATATCTGGGGCAAGAAAAACTGATGTAATGGCATCGGCTGCATGTTTTATACCCCTGACGACCCAACGTCATGGAAGAAGAGACAACATCCAATGCAGGAATCCAAGACTCTGATATTCAGGCCAGCTGAGGGCTACCTGCAGGCAGGTAACCCAAATGTGTAATGACTGCAACAGTGAATACACTCTAACATCTACATTTATGGTAAGTGTACACAGCTGTACTTTCTCTGCACTTCCCTTTGGCTTATCTACTCCGCCCAGGGTATTCACAAAGTGCCTAGCTCCAGCCATTGCTTTTTGCAGGCAGAGAAGTATTCACATTTACCCATACTTGGACAATTGCCTGATTTTAGGCGGAAAATGAGGACTTGCTACTACAGCACCTGGCATTTGTAAAAAGACTTCTAAATTCACTGGGGTACACCAATGATATGAAATCACACCTAGTACCCTGCCAACAGATTTTATTCCTGGGAGCAATCTTGAACACAAATTCCCAGATGGCATTCCTCACTCCAGCAAAACAAATTTATTTGACAACTTATTTCAACCTACCGGCCATTAAAACACAGCTGTCTGCAAGGAAAATACTGCAAGCCCTGGGGTTCATGGTCTCTTGCATTTTGTTAATTCCATATGCAAGAATGCATATGAGGAAACTTCAGTGGTATCTAAAAAGTCTGTGGTGTCAACATTCTCAGGACCTGGAAACAATAATTACTATCATTCCATGTCTAAGATCAGAGTTCCTTTGGTGGGCAGAGGCCTGCAACCACGACAAGGGACTCCCCTTGATTGTACCCCTTGCCACCCAAACCCTAACAGACGCTTCAGACTATGCATGGTGGGCTCACATGGCAGGGCAGTACATTCAGGGCAAATGGAACCCAAAGCAGATGCACCTGCATATCAATCAGAAAGAAACGTTGGCTGTATAGAATGCTCTGACAGCCTTCAAAGGCCTTATTCTTCCAGGACAAGTATTGGTAAAGACAGACAACACCGTTATGTGGTACATAAAAAAGTGGGGGGCACATATTCCTACCCACTCTGCAGACTAGCCATGGCTCTGTGGAACACAGCCTTGAGCAGCCAAGTGCACCTACAAGCTCAATTCCTGCCAGGCAAACTGAATTCCATGGCAATTCCCAAAAACAGAAAGCAACCAGGTACCAAAACACAAAGATCAGTAATCCACACTAGCACCTCTCTCAGGTGAAGCAATAAAGCCATGGATAAAATCTTGAGTGAACACTCGTTTATTTAGCAGATTCCAACAGTTGCAGAACCACCAGCACTAACACAAAACACGCAAACGTCTTAGTCTCAGTTTTCGTTTGATACACGTCATCTGATGTGGGCCATCTTTCCTTCACAGCAAAGTGTAGCTGAGTCTGGTGCGACTCTGGAGACTTTAAGAAGTTTGTGTTTTGTGTTACTGCTGGTGGTTCTGTAACTGTTGGAATCTGCTAAATAAACGAGTGTTCACTGAAGATTTTATCCGTGGCTTTATTGCTTCACCTGACAGAGGTGCTAGTGTGGATTACTGAATTCACTGGCAGACGACTTAAGCAGAAATCTCATTGCCCCACACAAATGGAAACTAGAACCCAAAATATTCAAGCTTTTGGGGAAGAGATGGGGGGGACACCAGAGGTGGACCTGTTTGCTTCCCCTCAGAACTATCATTTGAACAAATATCGTACCAGGACTCCCCACAGCCAAGCTTGGAAGGTGGATGCCCTGTCCTTTTCCTGGGAAAGTCTCTGTCTATGCCTTTTCCCTTCTGCCTCTCCTCTCGAAGGTTCTACTAAAGATAAAACAGGACAAGCCAAGGACAATCCTGATTGCACCAGATAGGCCACGCCAGCACTGGTGTATCCTCTTTTGCTCAGTCTGACAATGCTATAGCCATGGCACCTGCCTCAGACCCCTTCCCTGCTGTCCTAGCAGGGGGACCAAATTCTGCACCCTCAGCTTCAGACCATGAATCTTGCAGCCTGGATAATCTCCTGAACTTACCTCTAGCAACCATCAGTAAGCAGGTGCTGGATGCCATTCTTGAGGCAAGGAGGCCTAGTACTAGAAAATCCTATTCAGAAAAGTGGAAAAGATACTGTTCCTGGAGGCAGTCTCAAGGGGTGAGCACAACTGTGCCCAGCTTACCTCGTATACTAGATTACTTAACAGAAATGCTCCACAAGGGCCTATCCTTCTCTTCAATTAAGATTCATGTCTCTGCCATCTCAGCTCATTATAATACTGAGCCACCCCTCTTCTCTCATCCTCTGGTAAAACAGTTCCTTAGAGGGGCCAAAAATTTAAGACCCTCCAGGAGAGCTCCCACTCCAGCCTGGGACCTTAAATTTGTATTGGAAAAACTTACCCCCCTTGAACCGGCTCCTTCAGCAAAGTTGAAATTCCTCTCATGGAAAACAGCTTTACTTCTAGCCATCACTTCAGCCAGAAGAGTGTCTGAACTGCTACCTGTTATGGCAGTTGAACCCTTCATTATCTTCCTTGCGGACAGGGTTTCCCTCAGGACTAACCCATCTTTTATGCCCAAGGTGGTGTCTAGTGTGACTTTAAACCAGCCCATTCATTTGCCTACTTTTTCCCTAATTCTCAAAATAAAGGGGTAAGAATACTGCATTCTGTGGATGTGCACAGACAGCTTAGACTCTTTTTGGACAGGACTAAGCCTCTCAAAAAAGTCTGACCAGCTGCTAGTCAGCTTTGCTGCAGGGGCAGAGAGGAAGGCTATTTCAAAGTAAACTATATCTAAATGGATAGCACACTGCATCCATTTTTGCTGCAAGCACCATGGAACACCTACCCCACAGGGGATAAGAACGCATTCCACTAGGGCTACATCTACCTATACTGTATTTCTCAGAGGAGTCCCTACCAGGGACATCCTGGAAGCTGCAACCTGGATCTCTGTACACACTTTCACCAAGCATTACCACTTGCCTATTTTTTTCTAAATCCAAAGCTGGATTTGCCACAGCAGTCCTACAGGGTCTGATTGGCAGTCCTAATGCTTCTTAATCCACCTCCACCCTTCCTTAGCATTGGGAATCAACCCAGATGGGATGACTGCAATAGTGAAACACGAAGAACATAATACAGTTGTACTTGCCATAAATGTAGATGTTCAAGTGTATTCACTATTGCAGTCCTGGTTCCCCTCCCTCCAGCCTCCTGATACTATGCTTTCACCTATCCTTTTTGCTTTGGCATATCTTGTGTCATGTGTATTTGCTTATTGCTGGGGGTGTTGCACACTAATTGCTTCCTATTTTGGGGGCACCTGACATTCGGGGCAAGAAAAACTGATGTAATGGCGTCGGCTGCATGTTTTATACCCCTGACTACCTGACGTCATGGAAGAAGCGACCGCATCTGACACACACATCCCAAGACTCTGGTATTCAGGCTGGCTGAGGGCTACCTGCAGGCAGATAACCCAAATTGATGACTGCAACAGTGAATACACTCTATCTTCATTTATGGTAAGTGTGCACAACTGTACTCTTATTTATGCCTTTCTGAATGGGAAAGTCCTCCTGAAAATTAGGAAGGACAGACCGGAAATCTTGTTAGTGATCCCCTTCTGGCCAAGGTAGCACTGGTTCACCCCACTTCACTATCTAGCCAAGGGCAGTCACTGCGTTATCCTACAAGATGGATCTCCTGTCACAAGAAAAAGGAACTCTTCTCCACCCACACTTGCAGATGTTGTCCCTGACACTGTGGGTGATTAACTTTGATCCCATTCAGACACCACTACTCTGAGGACGTGCTTTCAGTCCTGAGGGAGGCCAGAAAACCTACAAGAAAACCATACCTAGCTAATTGGAAAGATTACTGAGTGGTGTCTAGACAAGGGAAGGGACCCTTGCATTGCTGATCCCCCCCCAGTTCTTGTGTATCAACTGAAAAAAATGGACTTTTCTATTCTTCAGTGAAAGTACACCTTTCTGCAATATCAGCCTGCTTGCCTCTTGATCCCCCCCTTGCTATCCAGGCTCGATGTAAAACGCTTTCTTAAATGGGTGTTGCACATTAGACCTCCAAAAAAGCCAATCCCTCCACCCTGGGACCTTAACTTCATCCTGGAATAGCTTACCCAACACGCATTTGAACCTGCTGGGACAGCTTCCCTTCAGATATGTACATGGAAGACCGTCCTCCTACTGGCTATCAGTTCAGCCAGAAGGGTTTTTGTGCTGCAAGCCTTAACGGCTTGCCCCCCACACACCACATTTCTCAAGGATAGGGTCACCCTGAGAACCAACCCTTCCTTTATGCCCAAGCTGGTCATTGACTTCTCTAAACTAATCCTTCCACCTTCCCACAAATGAAGGGGAGAGGATACTCCACTCCTTGGATGTATACAGGTAACTAAGATTTTACCTGGACAAAACTAAATCCATTAGGAAATCTAAGCAGCTCTTTCCTTCCATCCCAGAACATCGGGGAAGGCAGTCTCCAAACAAACCATTGCATGTTGGCTCAGGAAAGCCATCTGCCTTTGCTACTCACCATGGGGGAAAAAAAGTGGGAGTTAAAGGCACATTCCACAAGTGCAGTGGCCACGTCCAATGCTTTCCTAAAGAGGCTGGACACTGCTTCCATTATGGAAGCTGCCACATGGTCCACTATCCACACTTTCACCAAACATTACAAACTTGACCAAGTCTCCAGAGCACGTGCAGGATTCACCAGGGCAATCCTACAAGCCTTTGTAGAATAATTTTCTGCATCTGCCACCCTCTCATCTAACTAAGCTGTGGTACTCTCACACAACAAGAATACTGCAACATAGGAATAGAAGGACATAGAATAGTTGTGTAAAATCTTACCATAACCATAGATGTCCTTCTCTTCCATGTTGCAGTATTTCTTCCCACCCTCCAATAACACCCTCATCATTCAACTTTCATCCCAGTATCACCCTGGATGTACCTATGCTGCAAAAGGACCCCAGAGTACCATACTTGACACCACTGGCACCTTCTTCTGCTGGGCCTTCTACTCTACCTGCTGAGCTTCACGTTCTGAGGATTGTGTGTGCAGACGTCACATTTAAGGCCCCTGGTTTATGGCCTTGTGTGATGTCCCACGCAGCTGCAACAGCCAACCTGAACCTTCTGTATAGGAACCGACGTACGAGTCACCTGAGGGCAGGAAATCCCACAACAAGAATACTGCAACATGGAAGAGAAGGACATCTATGGTTATGTTACGATTTTAAAGAACTATTCTTTCTCTGGAGCTTGCATGTCTGTCTTGTGTCCTGATAGGTTTTTTCTATGGTTTCTTGTGCCATCCTGGAGTTAGTTCTATTCCCTGTACTCTTGCATGCTGAGATTGTTGTGACCTTGGATAGCAGATACCTTGTATTACTCTTTATGTTGCAATTAATGACATCCCCCACTTGGACAAACGTTTTACTAACATTTTTTCATAAACTTAAAATAATTCCCGTTTGCCCAGCACTTTCAACAATCACCTGTCAGTGTCCACAGTCATAAAGTACAGAGCATTGTAGAATGGCAAATAAATCCATATTCACTATTTTGTAGTCAGAATCAAAGGAAAATCAGTGTCATACCTCAACAGAGTAGACTGGATTCTAGTATACTATGCAACCTGATGTCCTTCAAGAATGCAACTGCAGTCATAACATACGGGTTGTCCTGCCTCAGGCAGCCCTCGGTCGGCCGGATTCCAAAGTCTGGGTCCGACGTCGGCTGATGTCGCTTTTCTGTCCGACGGCAGAGCGGCAGGAGTACATAAGCATCAGCCGACGCCATCTTCTTCAGTCTTTCTTGCCGCGCGGTGCCCGAAGCAGAAGCAGTTCACAAGTGCCGGTCGGTCAGCTCCTGTATTGTTCGAACCGAAGTCATCAAAAAAGCTAAGTACCCCGTTGGGGACATTTTCTTGCCTCAGCCGATGTCAGAAATTACTGAAAAAGTTAATAATTGTTTGTCTTGTGGTAAACAAATACCTCATAAGGATTTCCATTCTTACTGCCTTCTGTGCCTTGGCCCAGATCACGACGTCTCGGCCTGTGCCGCCTGTGCTCGCTTCAATAAGCGCACTCTCAGGCGCCGGGCGGAGTTCGCTGAAGACTTTTTCGGCGAAAAATACGATTACAAGATGCCGTCGGAATTACCGACATCGCAGACTCCTAAAAAACGTAAAGACCGGGACCGCCATCCTCGGCCCGGGTCTTCCACCGACACCATGCCAAAACCTACCGCGAGTGCCCCGGTTCCCTCTGAGGCGGTTATTTCACCGCTCCGAACCGAAGACACCGTATTACCGATACCTCCGATACCGGAGACCACACCAACGCCAGTTATTGATTTTCCTCCGGATACCGTAACCGAGGAAATGCCCGAGACCATTGCTGTGGATAAGGTAACTCCTGCACGTGGAGCTGCTAGGCCTCCCATGTCCATGTCTATCAAGGCCTACACACGTGCTAAGGCAGCCAGCAAGACTAAGCACCTTACTGCAAAAGCCTTACCTCAGCCTACTCCTGAGACACAAATCATGACTATGGCAGCAGACTTAATCTCCATGATCAGAGGTTCCCAGGCCCATCCTGAGAGAGGATCCCAGCCTCCTCCTGATAAGAGGCCCAGGGTTGAGCCCACTGACCCTCTTCCTTCAGATGAAGATTTTGAGGACTCTGGCCAATCCGATAGCCAGGAAGAGCCTTTCCAGACCTACGAGGACTCAGATGCAGAGGACTCAATCCCCTCGGCCTCCCCTCCTGAGGATATTTCTTTTGGAGAAGTTCTGCATTCCATGAGGGAACATTTTAAGTGGCAAGGTCAGGAATTTTCTGATTCCAGAAAGCGCCTTCATACCTTCCTTAAAAAGCCCCAGCACAGGCCCTTAGCTATACCTCCAGTACTTGATGTTTTGGATGATTTATACTCTGACTCCAGTGTTACCCCTGATACTCTCCCTCCTGCTCCTGTCAAGTCGGACAGATACTATAGAGTTCCTGAAACACATTCTCATTTCTTTAGGGCCCATGCTGTTGATTTAGAAACTATTTCACAGGGGCCGAAAGGGGTTTCAGCTACCACCTCCAAAAATCCTTTGCCTTCCAACAGGGAAGCTAGGTCATTAGAGAGATGGGGGAAGAAGGTTTACACCTCCACTACTTTGAGAGCTGTCAATTGTCTCTTTCATATGTTTCAATACCAGGATTTCCTGTTAGATGATTTACAGAAAACTTTAGCCTCACCTGATCCTTTAGATAGGAAGTCTTTGCAGGAGGCTGTACACAACTCTCAGCAAGTTAGCAATCACTTCCTTCAGTGTGGATATGATGCATTGGAAGCTTCATGTAGGGCAGCTATGACAGGGGCGGTCATTCGCAGACATGCATGGTTAAAAGAACAACCTCTACCAGATCATGTTAAGGCAAAACTTGATGCACCCTTGGAAAAGAACAAGCTTTTTGGTGCTAATGCTAAAGATGTATTAAAGACCATTGAGGAAAAAGCCAAGTCAGTTCAGACAGTCAAAGATTTCCTCCAGGTTCAGCCACCCAGATTCAGCAGGAATTGGCCTTCAAAAAACTGGTCCTTTCCTAATACTGAAAGATTTCAAAGGGGTAAAAGCAGGCGTGGCCGAGGAAGAGGACAATACAGAGGTTCCTACAGGGGCGACAATGGCAACCAGCAAACCAAAGAAGTGACTCAGGGGCTTCTCCTGCCCCACAGGGACAATCCCAATGACTTTCCTGTACTTCCGCTAACCAAAGAGCAAACAGAAGCTCCCTTGGGCGGAAAATTATCTTTGTTTTCAGACAATTGGCACAGATTGACAAAGGACAAATGGATTTTGGACATTATAGACCAAGGCTACAGGTTCCACTTTCATACCTTACCAAGGAAACAAGGCATGCCAAACCTACCGCAAAACCAGAGGGCAGAGGTTTTCAAGCAAATTTCTCTGCTAGCTCAGATCAATGCAATAGAAAAAGTTCCACAACAAGAACAAGGCCAGGGGTTTTACTCAAGACTGTTCCTTGTTCCAAGAAAAGAAACACAATGGAGACCAATACTGGATTTGTCTGCATTAAGCACCTTTCTCATAGTACCAAAGTTCAAAATGCTGACCTTACAGCAACTCCTTCCCATGCTGGGCAAGGGGTCTTGGCTGATTACTCTGGACCTCAAGGAGGCATACCTGCATGTCCCCATCAGACACAGCTGCAGAAGATACCTCAGATTTCTTGCAGGGCCAGAGCATTATCAATTCTAAGCATTGCCATTTGGCTTATCTACTGCGCCCAGAGTGTTTACAAAATGCCTGGCTTCACTAATTGCTCATTGCAGGCTCCAGGGGATCCAAATTTACCCGTACCTGGACGACTGCCTCATACAAGCGGACGACAAACTGATTTTGACAAAAAACTTGGATTATGTCATTCAATTGCTACAGGCTCTGGGATACACAGTCATCTTCCAAAAGTCAAGACTGCAGCCATCCCAGCAAATGACTTTCTTGGGAGCCAATCTAGACACAACCTCTCAAATGGCTTACCTGACAGAAGACAAGCAAAAGAAGTAAACTCATTATTTCAAAGGTTTGGCAAAGCTCACCCAGATGACTGCAAGGAGATTCCTACAGGCCCTGGTTTACATGGCATCATGCATTCTCCTGGTTCCATTAGCAAGACTACACATGAAAAAGCTTCAATGGTACCTAAAAAGTTTATGGTCTCAACACAGCAACAACCTAGAGACAACCATACCGCTTATCCCATGCTTACAAAAGGAATTCCTATGGTGGGCCTCTGTAAGCCAGGCAAACACAGGAATGTCATTCAAAAAACCACAAATAACACAAACAATGACCACAGATGCCTCAGACCTGGGATGGGGGGCGCACATGGAGGGCAGATGTTTTCAAGGACAATGGTCTCCAAAGGAAACGCATCTGCATATCAACCAAAAAGAAATGCTGGCAGTCATGCATGCCATCGAGGCCTTTCGACAACAACTTCAGCAAGGCCACCTGCTAATACGGACAGACAACACCACTGTCATGTGGTACATAAACAAGCAGGGGGGCACCCATTCTTACCCCCTTTGCAGACTGACAATGAATCTTTGGGAAAAATCCCTGAGCTTAAACATACAGTTGCAATCCCAGTTTGTTCCAGGCAAAGACAATGTGCTGGCAGATAGCCTAAGCAGGAATTTCCTAGATCCCCACGAATGGAGGTTACATCCAGAAATCTTCATAAGGCTCACCTCGACATGGGACAGGCCAGAAGTAGACCTATTTGCCTCCCACCTCAATCATCAGCTACAAAAGTTCTGTTCAAGGGCATATCATCCACAAGCATGGAAAACAGATGCTCTCTCATTCGACTGGAGCTTCCTAAAGATTTATGCATTCCCACCTCTGCCACTGATGACCACACTACTACTAAAGATCAAAGCAGAGAAACCAAAAGGGATCCTAATAGCTCCAGACTAGCCAAGACAACACTGGTATCCACTACTACGGAGCATATGCCACAACAAAAAATGGGCCCTTCCCCAATGGCCCCATCTTTTGACTCAAAACAACTTCAAGACAGTAAATCCCAACATTCGGACGCTCCAGCTAACAGCTTGGGAGATTCCATGAATAACCTCAATCTATCTCTCCAAGGAAGTTCAGCGGATATTAACAGAAGCCCAGACCATCCACCAGAAAGGTTTATTCTGCAAAATGGAAGAGATTCAGCATTTGGAATACCAGCAAGGGTCATGATGCATCATTATTGAACATCCCACTCATCCTGGAATACTTGGCAGATATGCTACAGAAAGGACTCTCATATTCTTCTATAAAGATACATGCTTCAGCTATTTCAGCTAGATACAACACTGATCCACCTGTGTTCTCACATCCTTTAAGGCAATTTCTTAGAGGAATCAAGAATATCAAGCCACCAAGAAAGGCCCCAGTACCAGCTTGGGACCTCAACTTTGTCCTAGAAAAACTGACTCTGCCCCCCTTTGAGCCAGCAGCTTCTGTGGACTTACAATTCCTCTCATGGAAGACAGCTTTCCTGTTGGCAATTACCTCAGCAAGAAGGGTTTCGGAATTACAGGCCCTAATGGCAATACCACGGTTCATTACCTTTCATAGAGATAGGGTCTCCTTATGAACCAACCCTAGTTTTCTGCCAAAAGTGGTATCTAGGGTTTCTTTGAATCAAGAAATTCACCTGCCTACTTTTTCCCAATCCTGAGAACAAAGGGGAAAGACTGTTGCACACCTTGGACATTCACAGACAACTTCGCTACTACCTGGACAGAACCAAGGCCGATAGGAAGTCTGATCAGCTTTTTGTAGCTTACGCCCCTGGAGTACAAGGAAAAGCAGTTTCCAAACAGACTATCTCAAAATGGATTGGACATTGCATCAGATTATGTTATTCCTTCCATGGAAAGAGTGTACCAGCCAATATCAGACCACACTATACCAGAGCTACAGCCACCTCTACAGCATTCTTAAGAGGGGTGCCTACAAAAGACATTCTAGAAGCTGCTACATGGAGCTCCGTGCATACATTCTCCAAACACTACAACCTTCCTTTATATTCCAGATCCAGAGCAGGCTTTGCTTCGGCAGTCCTGCAGGGATTGATAGCTACACCATCCTTTTCTTAGTGCTTTCCACCTCTCCCAGCTAAGCTATGGTATTCAACCCATATGTTATGACTGCAGTTGCATTCTTGAAGGACATAGTACAGTTTTGTACCTACCATAAATGTAGATGTCCGATAGATATGCAACTGCAGTCGGGTTTTCCCTCCCTCCTTCCCCTCTATTCCTTGGGTCCACTCCTCTCCCTGTTATCCTAGCTGGGGATATCTGTTATGGTGTATCTGTTTATTGCTCATTTATTTGTCTGGAAACCTGTTTTGTCTTCCAAATTGATTACAGCCTTCCTTGGAGGGCACCTGGCATCTGGGGCAAGAAACACTGAAGAAGATGGCGTCGGCTGATGCTTATGTACTCCTGCCGCTCTGATGTCGGAGAGAAATGCGACATCAGCCGACGTCGGACCCAGACTTTGGAATCCGGCCGACCGAGGGCTGCCTGAGGCAGAACAACCCATATGTTATGATTGCAGTTGTATATCTATCGGACATCTACATTTATGGTAGGTACAAAACTGTACTTTCTGCTTCAGCTTTACATTTAATCAGGTCACTTTTAGAGTAATCTGAGAGCATGTGCAGGCAGACATTGCCCATGGATAACAAAATAACTACTGAACCAAAGGAATTAAGATTAGAAAGCATCCAGATTTGCAGATGGATAGAGTGACATTCCTTAAACTTTTGTAGCAGTGCAAGCGTGCAATCAAGGAGACAGTCTGCTTGTCTGAAGAGTTAATGGACCTTAAAGTGCCTCAACCAAAGTGCTATTGCAAAATGGTAAAAGCACAGCTTTACTGACCATATAAAAAACAGCTTCGGTATAGGTGCTGCTGTGATAAATGAATCAACATGTTTCACATATAATTCCATATTTGTTATCCAGTGCTTCCACATCTAATAAGGATGCTCATCAGTCTTTCCAAACCCAGCTCACATTCATTCAGTGATAGACTAGCTTTATCCCAAACTGGTTTATTAGTAGCAACATTTTACTTGCGCCTAATTACGTCTAAATTAGGGGAAATCCTTGAGAATTAGGGAAAAACCCCAAATCCAGAAGCTTTACATCCTCCCTCACCTCTGTGAGACTGCCCATTGTGTCAGAAATTTTAACTTAAACATTTAACATATCTTTAATGACTGCCCCCCAGTTTAGGCATGTCAGTATTTGTCATTCCAACAGCAGCAGCTCCTTGCCTGCTCAAATGACTTCAGCCAGATGTCTGAAGAAAATTCTTTACTGTCAAATCTTCAAACAAATTAAGTATAGTTAGTTTTGTGCCTCTCAAAACGTTTTGTGGACTGGACATAGTACGGTTATGGCTATCCACTCTGTCACTGGTAAAATTTAAGTGGCCATGGAAAACAGTTGGCTTACAGGTGCGATTTTTTTTATTTGAAAGTGAACATTCCAGAGTATAGATTCTTTCTCCTTCTACTAAATTATGAAATTTAGTATTTGGTCAAAATAACCTAGAAGTGTTCTAGGGCTACCGACACCAAAACATTTTATCTGTAGCTGTGATCAACAAACTGACAAAGAAAGTATACCTCTGGCATCCCTCAGTCATCATACCCCCCCCCCCCCGGTCTCCCCAAATGCAGTAGCACTTTATGCAAGTAATAGAAGATATTCAGGTCCGTCTTCTGAAACAGTGCAAGAGATCATACACGTTTTCGTGCACGTTTGTGCTCTGGTATCTGCCAGTAAAGTAATTTTAAACAGTAGTTGTAACAGTCTGAGTTCTCTTCATAATACATCAGCAAGGAAACTACTGTATTTCTCTCATATTAACATTGAGAATAGTTAAGTAAATCATGTACTATACTGCTGTTGGACTCTTTGGGGACCACAGTTGTCTTTTAAATCCCACACATACCAGATCCCAGTTAAGACAGGAGAACAGCTCAGAGCCTAAGTTTCATTTGTAACTAACCATTCAAGCAAGGGGGGCCCTAGTAATTATCATTTCCATATCACTGTTGCAGTATTATTCACACTGAAGGTGTCTCCTGCTAGGGATAGCCCAACATCTGGCCAGTATATCAAAGCCTTAAGATTTTGTAGGCACCCATCACACACATGCTCCCCATATAGGACATACCTGTTTTACAGTTGCACATTCTCAGACATTTAAATTGGAACCTGTGCACTGAGAGAGCGCCTTACAAAGCTATCTGCAAATGTATAGAGCTGAGTATATTTTTCTGTATTATTCTGTATTATAGAGCTAAATTGTTGCTTAGATATCTGTTGTCTTACTGTTCTGCAAATATACAGAGATCAGTATATATTTTTCTGTTTTTTTAATTTGCACTGTGATTCCTCACATCTCTGTTGAAACTGCCCCCCCCCCCCCCCGTTCTTGGTTGTAGTTTAAATTTGGTGGCTTTTGCAGTGCCCGTCCCACTGTAGATTTGATCTAGGACACTCCCCCAGTCCCATCTCTTTGCCGCATTCTACCTAATAAACCCTTTCTGTACTTGCTTTTAGTCCTTTTTAATATAATTACATTTTTTCAAACTGTGTGTGGACTAATATTGCTACATACTCAAGTGTGCCAGCTTGCACTGCATGTGAATTGTTTTTATTACTGTTTTTGCTACTTTTCTGAAAAAAAAAATTGTAAGCCTGTTAACTACCTTTCCTGTAATTAGTGTTCCAGATACAGATTTGCTGTATCCAGGACTGTTTGTAAGCTTCTGAGCCCCCCAAGCCTTTCTGCGTTGGAGGGAAGCCTTCTAGCTTATCAGTGGGAGTGGTAAGCATTAGGTAGCCTGTCTACCACATAAGGAGTGGTTCTGGCCCAGAATTTGTAGTTATAGGCCGTTTGGGCGGTCTTCCATCTCTCTCAACTTTCTGATTTGAAGGCCTGCATTTGCATTTGTTTCTGTCCTGTAACTCTTGGGCCCATCTCATTTGCTCACTCAAACAAAAAAAATGTTATCTGCTTTTACTGTATTTGTGTTTCTTCCTACTTTATTTTGCTTTTGCATCATCTTAATAGTACTCAATTGTATTTATTACTGCTTGGTGTAACTTATTCTAAGCCATTTAGTTTAAGCACTTGGGCTTCAAACCAGTTGTTTTACATTAAGAAGGTTTGTGGTCTGCACTGTAATGTCAGGACAGGTAGCTTACATCCTTCTAAGTTGGGAACTGCTGATTGAGGGCTTAGTGTCTGTTATTTTAAAAGTGTATTAATTCTGGTTTAAGCACTTGGGCTTCAGGCCAGTTATTTTATATTAAGAGGGTTTGTGGTCTGCACTCCTGTGGGAGGAGAGGCTGGACTCTGCCATTCTGAGCTGGGAATTTCTGGCTAAAGGCTTATAGTGCCTGCATATTTGAACTGCTTCTTACTGAAATTGGTGCACCTTGTTTGCTGTAGCATAGATTAGATCCAGGCCTGCTGAATCTAGCTTTGTTTGTATAACTTGAGCACTAATCCAGGCATTCTTTAAAGTATTCAATTGTATTTATTACTGCTTGGTAGTAACTTGATTAAAGTGTAGCTATCATTCTAAGTCTTTTGGATTAAGCACTTGGGCTTCAGACCAGTTGTTTTGCATTAGGAAGGTTTGTGGCCTGCACTGTGGTGGCAGGACAGGTAGCTTACATCCTTCTAAGTTGGGAACTGCTGATTGAGGGCTCAGTGTCTGTTATTCTAAAAGTGTATTAGTTCTGGTTTAAGCACTTGGGCTTCAGGCCAGTTATTTTACATTAAGAAGGTTCGTGGTCTGCACTCTTGTAGGAGGAGAGGCTGGACTCTGCTCTTCTGAGCTGGGAATTTCTGGTTAAAGGCTTATAGTGTCTGCATATTTGAACTGTTTCTTACTGAAATTAGTACACCTTGTTTGCTGTAGCATAGACTAGATCCAGGCCTGCTGAATCTAGCTTTGTTTGTATGCTTGTTTGTTTGCTTGTTATTTCCCTGAAACCCTAATTCCACCTAAAACGCGGATTTTCAGCGCTTCTGTGGATCCCTAGTGATATCTGCATTGCTTACTGTACTTATTTCCTTGTTTCACTTGAAAGAAAGTTACTGTTTGTCATTTTTGCATTTATGTTGCCTGTAACACATTGCATTTAAGTTACCTGGCACTTGCTCACTAAAGCAATTATATAAGTCAGCACTAAAAAATTAAAAGCACTACACCCTCACAAACTCCCCTTGAGTACCTTGTTCCCCATTGGCCCTTTTTTCAATTATAAAGGAATTCCCAATACTATTCTAGCATGTCCAAAGGTCAGTTGTCAATCTCCTCTCCGGTCCAGCTGGTGAATCTGGGAATCTTGAGGCAATGTTACAACTGCCTCATGTACACAGACAACCCTGTCCTCCTCCCAACAAATTCCAACACATGAGAGATGCAACCATATAGCCAAACTGGAGGCTAAGCTCTCACAACTCAGTACTGGCGTAACCAGTCAAGAGGAGAAGGAAACCACACTCACTACGATTCCAGTCTCACATAGACCTACCGCGACAGCAAACCAAACACCTAAACACACAAAAACATACTCAGAGGCTCTAAATAAAAATCTGCCTAAGCAGCAGAGACCTCCAAAGCAGACACCCAAGCAACCGCTACCCCAAAACAAAACAAGTGCAACACATAGCTCACAAAGCCAGTGTGCCGAACAGTCACAACCCTTAAGGCTAAACAACACACCTGATACACTTGTAATAGGTGACTCTATCGTGAGGCACACTGATGCCCTGCTCACCAGGCTGAACAAGGAGAAGGTCACGGTGAGCTGCCTGTCGGGTGCTAGGATCTGCCACATAACACAAGCACTCAGGTCACTCCAAGGCAAGTACAAATATGACTCGGTCATAGTCCATGCTGGTGTGAATGACCTGAGACGTCCCTCCCTGGACTACATGAAAAGAGACATAGAGGAGCTCTGTGAGCATGTAGCCCAGGCCGGTATGTCCCTGACCTTGAGTAGCATCTTACCCTCTCCAAGAATGATGCCACAATATAAAGACAAGATGATCAATTTCAACAATTGGCTTAAGTATTGGTCTCATTCAAAGGGGATCCAATGCCCATCAGCCTGGGATGACATGCTCGACAAGCCACGATGCTTCGCTAGGGACTGCTTGCACCTGTCACCCCTGGGCTTTCGGATATTGGCAAAGGCTCTTGCTTCCCCCCATAGTGCCTTTTTTAAGCAAGGCTCAAAAGACAAACCCACCTCTATAGGTATCACAAGGGATAAGAAACTAAGAGTAATGCTACTCAACGCCAGAAGTCTAAACCTCAAGATGCACGCACTCGAAACTCTCCTTAGCGTGTAGAACATCGATATGTGTGCAGTAACAGAAACCTGGTTCAAGGCTTCCGAGAGTACTCCGGCACTACCAGGTTATACCTCATACCATGCTTTTCGGCCCCAAAACTTGGACCGAACCACAAAAGGAGGGGGAGTATCAATATTCTTCAAAGATACCCACACTTCCAGGTTGGTGGCACAGCACGAAGCACCAGAGACTATCCATGTCCAATTAACAGTGGGTAAAACTGCCTTCCAGTTTGTAGCCTGGTACAGACCACCCTCCCAAACCCAGAAACCCCACTCGGCCTTCCTGAGAACACTGGAGAATATGAAGGACTATCCAAACACCATTATATTGGGTGACTTCAACTACCCAAACATAGACTGGGAGCATTACTCTAGCTCCAACACCCTAGCCCAAAGATTCCTAGAATTTATAAATTCATGCTACGGAACAACTTGTTACCACTCCCACAAGAGGGGAAAACATACTGGACCTGATAATCACCAACATGGGGACTCTATGCTCCAGACCAGAAGGGTATCCCTCACTGGTAAGATCAGACCATAAACTAATCTCACTGGATATTCACATCCCGACTCCACCCCCTGCCCAGAAAACCACAGTGAAAAACTTCTCTAAAGCAAATTTCACACTCCTCAAAACCGAGGTGGAATCCTTCAAAACCCCCCGAGCCTATGGAAAATACGGCCCAGACCGCAGAATCCTTTATAAACGCATTGTATGAACACCTTCAGGAATGCATGGATCATGCAATCCCAAATAAAACCAAGACCCAATCCTCCAAAGGCAGATGTCCTGTCTGGTGGACCCCAGCCATAAACAAACTATACAATAGAAGGAGGAAGCTACTTACATGATAGAGCAAAATCCCAAAAAGGGAAGGCATCTCTGATCAGTATTAGCAAAAAACTACGGGCACTCATAAAATCGTCTAAGGCCAGCTTCGAGAGAAAAATTGCACAGGACGCTAAGGATAATCACAAGGCTTTCTTTAGTTATGTTAGGAACCTGGGTGGGGAATTCCCAGATATGCTCAGAATTAGTCCAAAATGACAAAAAATACATCGAACCCACAGATATTGCCAACCTCCTAGCTGACAGGTTCAGCGCAAACTTCTCCCCCCCTCCCCACCAAAAGGGCAAATATCTATCCCAGCAGAGTGCTGCCCCGCTGACGTCTCAGATGCTCAGGTAAGAGCTGCCCTCTCCAAAGCAAAAAACACAGCATCAATGGGACCAGACGGTGTCCCGGGCTGCGTCCTACATGAACTCCAAGAAGAGCTAAACCCAAACATAAAACTACTGTTCAGTCTCCGCCTTACTACAGGATATGTACCCAAAGAGTGGCGTACAGCAACAGTGGTCCCTCTCCACAAATGTGGTGCCTCAACGGATCCTGGAAACTATCGCCCCATCAGCCTGACTAGTTTGGTCTGCAAAGCTATGGAAAGGATCATCACGGACCTCATAAATAAAGATATTGGGGACCTACAGACACTGGATCCTACCCTGTTCAGCTTTAAGGGCAGATCCTGACTCTTGAACCTGGTCGATTTCTTTGAAACAGTCACCAAGGCCATTGATGAGGGGAAGGTGGTCCACACGGTCTACCTGGACCTTGCAAAAGCCTTCGATACAATACCCCACTCGGGCATTATAGATAAGCTCACCAGCTTAAATATAAACCCCTATGTCACTAGATGGGTTGCAAACTGGCTCAAGGACCGAACCCACATGGTTAGAATTGCTGGAGCCATGTCAGACTCCAAATCAGTTACAAGTGGCGTCCCACAAGGCTCAGTCCTGGGACCTCTCTTGTTCGGTATATATGTCTCGGAGGTACAGGCCAACACGGAAGGACTGTGGCTGACCAAGTTCGCAGATGACTGCAAACTGGGTGCTATAATCGACTCTCCAGCCAACACAAGCATCCTCCAAAAGGGCCTCATAGAAACAGACAACTGGTGCCAGAGCCATGGACTAAAGCTAAATGCCAAAAAGTGTATAGTCATCCCCTTTGGCAAAAACAAAGTGCCCACAAATTACCACATAGGTGGTAATCCATTAAGTACAGAAGAAGTAATTAGGGACCTGGGGACCCAAGTTGATAGCAATCTCTCATTTGACAACCACGTGGCCAAAGTGGTTAGAAAAACATTTTATATAGCTAACCTAATCATAAAGGGATTCACATCTAGATCAGGGGAGGTCATCGTGCCTCTTTACTCATCCCTCATCAGGCCCATAATTGAGTACAATGCCCCTTTTGGGATGTACCTTACCAGACACCTGCAGCAACTGGAAAGACCCCAAAAGTACCTCACCAAGAGCATCAAAGGGCTCAAACAGATGCCATATGCTGCCCGGTTAAAGGAACTCCAGCTCTACTCCGTGGCATACCTCCTGCTCAGAGGCGATCTGTGCCTGACGTATAAAGCCATGTCCAACCCGGAATTAATGGATATGCTGCACCTCAGAAAATCCAAATCCCATCGAGCTACGTGCTCGAGAGACTTGAACCTCAGCACTGAAATAAATAGGACATGCTGGAGGGGGACAGATTCATAACCCAAAGGCTCCCTTCACTCTGGAATAAAATCCCAGTCCAGGTTAGGCAGAGTCCCTCATTGACTCCTTTCAAGAGGAATCCTGATGAGTGGATGGGAGATCGTAGGTTTACCCCGGGTATCACTTCTGTGTCACTGTTAGACAGAGGCACAGTAAAAAGGGCATAGCAAAATTAATTTAAAATGGGTAGCGAAAGCCAAACACACTCTGGCTAGGCTTATAAATGCCCTAGGGCAGATAGCCTAGTATGAACCTATGAACTACTTTGCTGGCAGCCTGAATGCCATTATAGAACAATCAGTCTTAACTCCAATCTGTTGTGCTGGTTGCCAGTCTGTCTTCAGAGAAGTGCCCCATTGCAGTTTTTTCTCTTTTTTTTTTTTTTTTTTTCCCCTCTGTTGCTTGTGGTGATGTCATCCAAGAAGGGAGCATGTCAGTGTGGGAGGTATATTCCCATAAAGTCATGACCAGTCTCTCTCTTTGCATAGATGCTTCCCACAGCCATATGCAGTGGTCTGTATGTCAATCCTTTGACCCCAAGACCCTGTGAATTCACTTAATTTTTTTGTCTTTATATACCTGAGGAACCATCATGTTAAAATTTTGGCTGTGGGTGCTATTGTGAAATCTTCCTGTTCTGAGGGGTAACTGTCTTCCAACAAAGCCAGAAAGTCTAGGCCTAATCCTGTTCCTATCCAACCTCCACCAGATGTCTCTAGAACTAGTGAAAGCTCTGAAGAACATCCATTGCTTGTATTGAATTCCTCTGCTGTGATCCCGTCGGAATCGGGCATGGTTCAGAGTTCTTGCACTTCCTCTGACGCTTTTCAAACATTTGCTCTGGACATTGAGGGAGAAACATTGCTGATTATTTCCGAGTGGTCGGGGGGAGGGGGTCCTCAGATCTTAGTCCAGGAAAAGATTCTTACTACAAACATTGAATCCCAGCAAGGGCCACTGAAGGTTATTAGGGAGGGTGTTCCGCTTAAAGAAAAGCAAAAGGCCAAGCATATTACACCCATTGCTAAAGATCCCCAGTGTGAATAGCCGGATTCTCCTCAAGGTTTTTTTAATGCCTTGATGACCCTGAAGTCTTCTCAAGGGGTGTCCATCCCTGCTCCTCCTCGGTCTTCCACTCCAGATTTATTAGATGAGGACCTAGATTCTGGGGCGGAATCCCTTGCATACTCCTCTCATATTCCCTCTTCTCTAGACTATGCCTCAGAGGAAGAGGATTCTTTGATTCCCAGATCCCTCTTTGGAAAAATTATACTTTGGGAACACTATTGTCCATATGGTGGAGTACTTTGTATAATTGCTTTCAGGTCTCTCTCATCCAAAACAGATGATGTGAGCTTCTACAGATGGAGTCTCCAAAGCTTTCTGCTGTTCCTCCTGTATTATTTGCATGGATACCTTATCTGTTGCCTCTGTAACTCCTGAATCGCAGCCTCCGGCCTCTAAGAAACTTAACAGATTCTACAAAGTAACCGAGGATTGTATATTCTTGTTTTAAGTGTCCTCTTGCTGACCATTCTGTGGTTTCCGTCTCAACTATTAAGCCTTCTGAATGATCTGATGTTAGTTTCACTGTGCTTCACGAATGAGTTTTTGGATCCGTCCTTGGATCCGACTCTACCAATTCTTCCAGCTACATATGATCTGAGCCTCAAACTCCTCTCACTCTTGTATTGCCTCACTTCTTTCAAACCTCCGATCTCGTTTGCCCTCTTCCAGCACAGATGTGATTTCCGAGCCTCTTACAGTTAAGTGGAGTGGTGTTCTTTTTCATTAAATTTCCTTCTTCCAGTGCTTTTTCTGGGTCTTTAATACTTCTTTCTGTGCATCTGCTACTTCCCCTCCAGTGTTAAACTTTTCTGTTGGCAGTTATCGCTGTGTTAGGGCTTCTTCCCACCTTTCTTATAACCCCCTTTCCATTAATCTTTCTCTTTTTTTTTTCTTTCCTGTAGTTAAAAAAAAAAAAAAAAAAAAAAAAAAAACTTTCCCTGTATTTTTTACTTAATGTAGTTGTGCTTGCTTGTAGACTGTGAGTGAGTCTGTCAGTGGCTTGTGTGAGTGCTAACCAGCATGTCTGACGAGCCAGAAAAAACCTCTGGTTTTAAGTAGTGTGCCATTTGTAAGCACAGGATCCCCCATTCTAATGCCCACAAGAGGTTGCTTGTGTCCAGGGCACTTGGAGATGCCGTGTTACATCTTTTTGGCCTTCAACCCCTGGGCCCCCTCAGACCAGCAAAACAAACTAATCATACCAGGTTTTCTCCTGGCTTCTGGAGCCCAGGCCCCTGCAGCTAATAAGTGTTTCCCATCTGTTTCTCAGGGGACCATGTCTTCCACTCCCTCGAAGAGATGAGGACTCTTAAAACCATCTTCCTCAAATCTGTTAGCTTCTCATTTCTGTCTGATCCAAGAGGTCCCTTGGATCCGATGGAGTCTCCATTGACTGTCATCTCGGCTAGATCCTCAGACCTCTGGTCCAAGCACCCTTTCAGAACTGGTGGAACCTATCCGGAGCCACAGCTCCTCCATTCCAGAGCAGACCCCTAGCCAGGTTTGCAAAGATCGGAGGTCTTGGAGCCGTACTCTGGGACAGAATATATCCCCCTCTCCGATCCAGACTGTCAGTCCCACTGTGTCGCCAGCTAGGTCCACTCACTCGTCCGTATCCTCCATATCCTCACAGCTGTTCCACTCTGGTATGGATTAGATAAGTTTCTTCACAGCCCAGATCCAGCTGGGGATCTTGGCTTCTCTGACCTATGCTGGATTCGCGAGAGCTCCATCCCCCATATTACAGCTTCCTCCTCTGATTGGATCTTCGGTTTCGCAGCTGCAGGGCCTGGCTGTCCCCAGCTGGACCATTGTTGGAGCCAGGAATAGCCTTTTCCCTTAACCCCGATAGTGTCACAGACCATCTTGGCTCTGCTTCTTTTAGAGCTGAGCATGTCCCGGACCTGAGAGGTTGGCTCTGAGTCCTCAGTGCTGATGTCAGCTCCAACATTTTCAGAGCCATCCCGTTCCCTGGGGGCCTCTGCCTTCGACAGGTCTGGGCTGGTTTCTTCTGGAGGTGTTGGATCCGAGATGACCTTGCCCTTTTCTCCCTTGGTGGTCTTGGCAACTGGGGTGGGGGTACGAGTCTTTTTGTTATCGACCTTCCAGGTGCAGAGAGGGCATTCTCTATTCCTAGAGACTCTCTCCTCCGCCAGGATGTCCTTCATGGATGCATCTGCAGTCATAACAACTGGGTTGTCCTGTCGTCAGGCAGCCCTTCAGTCGGCCGGATTCCAAAGTCCGGGTCCGGCTTCGGCTGATGTCGCACTTCACCCGACGTCATCTCTGTTGGTCTTCGGGTATAAAAGCATCAGCCGACGCCATTTTCTTCAGTCTTTCTTGCCGCGTGGCGCCCGAAGCAGAAGCTGTTCGCAAGTGCCGGTCGGTCGGATCCAGAGATTACTTCTACCGAATACTACTTCGAAGACTTCTAAAGCTAAGTACCCCGTTGGGGACTCTTTCTTGCCTCAGCCGATGTCAGAAAAAGTTAATAATTGTTTAACCTGTGGGAAACAAATACCTCATAAAGATTTCCACTCTTACTGCCTGCCTTGCTTAGGCCCAGCCCACGACGTAGCAGCCTGTTCGTCCTGTGCTTCTTTCAACCGACGACGCTTAGGCGTCGGTCGGAGTTTGCAGAACAGTTTTTCGGTTCTGATTTTGCGTACATTATGCCGTCGGATCCTCCGACTACGCATTCTGCCAAAAAACGCAAAGAAAAAGACCGAAAGTCGCGGTCCGCGGTTTCGGCCGAAACCATGGTTAAGCAAACCGCGAGTGTCTCGGTTTCGGCCGAAACCGAGAAAACTGATCAAAATACAGCTGAATCTATCTCTACAACTGAGGTCCCTGCTAACACTCTTGAATCGGCCTCAGAAATTTTACCCCTACGGTGCTTACCACTGACTTATCAGACACCATTCCCTTTGATGTCTCTACCCCAGCACGTGGTGCTGCTAGGCCTCCAGCAGCCATGTCCATTAAGGCCTTCGCCAGGGCTAAAGCAGCCAAGACTACTAAAACAGTGCCTGTTAAACCCCCCTCAACCAGGCCCTCTTCCAGTTCTCAAATGCTTACTTTGGCAGAAGATTTAATTTCATTAATTAGAGGATCTCAATCTCACCCAGACAGGGCCTCTCAGCCCCCAGAGAAGAGACCTAGGGCAGAGCCCCATGAGCCAGTGTCCTCTGATGATTCTGCTGATGAATCAGACATAACTGACCAGCCAGAGGCTCCTTTCTCCAATTTTGAAGATTCTGATGCTGAAGAATCCATTCCAGCTGCTTCCCCACCAGAAGAATTCTCCTTTGGGGAAACCTTGCATGCCATGCGAGAACAGTTCCAATGGCAGCAACAGGATTTTTCAGACTCCAGGAAAAGACTTAGGACCTTTTGCACCTTCCACAGCACAGGCCCTTAGCTATACCTCCTGTTCTCTCTGTGGTGGATGATGCTTTCAATGATGTCTGCTCCGCTCCAGATTCTTTACCCCAGCCCCTGCCAAACCAGACAGATTTTACAGGGTGCCAGATACTCATCACCACCTTTACAAGGCCCCTCTTGCAGACCCGAAACTATTTCCCAGGGTCCCAAGGCAGTAGCACGACCATAGCTAAAAACCCTGTTCCTTCTGAAAGGGAAGCAAGGTCATTAGACAGATGGGGTAAAAGGTTTACACTTCAGCCACTCTCTCAGCTAGAGCTTTAAACTGTCAGTTTCACATGATACAATACCAAGAGTTTATGCTTGATCAGTTAACTAAAAAGCTAACCACTGATGAATCTCTTGATAAGAAATATGTATTAGAAATGGTAAATAACATACAGCAAGTTAGTAACCATTCTTTAAAATGTGGCTATGATGCACTGGAGGCTTCATTTAGATCAGCCATGACTGGCACTGTAATTAGAAGGCATGCATGGCTAAAGGAGCAAGCTTTACCGGATCAAGTTAAATCTAAATTGCTAGATGCTCCTATGGATAAAACAAGTTTGTTTGGTACACCTGCCCAGCAGGTTATGAAGAAAATGGAAGAAAAGGCAAAATCAGTCCACACAGTGACTTAATCCTAAACCCGCCTACCAGGGAACAAATAGCAGCTCCTCTAGGCGGAAAGCTAACCTTATTTTCAAAAAACTGGCACCACATAACAAAGGACAAGTGGATTTTACGAACCATAGATCAAGGTTACCGGTTCCACTTCCACACTTTACCAGACAAAAGAGGAATGCCAAATCTACCTCCAAATCAAAAGACAGAGGCTCTACAACAGATAATGGAGTTAGCAAACATGAGAGCTGTGGAGAAAGTGCCAACAGCAGAGCAAGGAAAGGGGTTCTACTCCAGACTATTCCTAGTTCCAAGAAAGGAAAAAGTTGGAGACCAATTCTAGACCTGTCCACCCTGAATACTTACATCATTGTCCCAAAATTCAAAATGCTGACCCTACAGCAACTTCTTCCCATGCTGGGCAAGGAGTGTTGGCTGGTAACTCTAGATCTCAAGGAGGCATACCTGCACGTCCCCATTCGACCAATCTGCAGAAGATACCTCAGATTTCTTGCAGGATCAGAGCACTATCAATTCTCAGCATTGCCCTTTGGCTTATCTACTGCCCAGAGTATTCACAAAATGCCTGGCATCAGTAATCGCCCATTGCAGACTACAGGAATTCAAATTTATCCATACCTGGACGACTGCCTGATACAAGGAGACAACAAAAGCAAGCTGACAACAGATTTACAAAGGGTCATTTACTTGCTTCAAGCACTGGGATACACAGTCAATTTACAAAAGTCAGGACTGATACCATCCCAGACAAGGACTTTCCTGGGAGCGGAATTGGACACAGTAAGACAAATGGCATTCCTAACTACAGAAAACAAAAGAACTCCCTCTTTACTTCTTGGCACTAACAAAACTGAACAAGTTAACAGCAAGAAAGGTACTGCAGGCCTTGGGTTTCATGGCATCATGCATAATCTTGGTTCCATTTGCCTGACTACATATGAGAAAACTACAGGGGTACCTAAAGAATTTATGGTCCCAACACAGACACAGCCTAGAAACAGAAATCCCACTAATACCATGCTTAAAACAGGAGTTCCTATGGTGGGCTCAGGCATGCCAGTCAAACCCAGGCCTGCCCTTTCGCAAGGGTCAAGCAAGCCAGACCATCACAACAGATGCTTCAGACCTAGGATGGGGGGTGCATATGCTGGACAAATGCGTACAAGGATTGTGGACACAGGACCAACTTCACCTGCACATCAACCTAAAAGAAATGCTGGCAGTAAAACTGGCAATCCAAAAGTTCAGACCATTTCTCAAGGAGGACCACTTGATGATAAGGACAGACAACACCACAGTCATGTGGTACATCAACAAACAGGGAGGCACTCATTCTTACCGCCTATGCAGAATGACTTTGGAGCTGTGGACCCTGGCACTCAGCTACAACATCCAGTTACAGGCAATATTTGTGCCAGGAAAAGAAAACTCTCTAGCAGATATGTTAAGCAGGACCACATCGGATGCCCACGAATGGCAGCTGCACCCGGATATCTTCAAGACCATCTCCAAGAAATGGGGAATGCCTCAGATAGATCTATTCGCATCACCTCTCAATCACCAGCTCAAAAATTCTGCACAAGGACATTCCACCCACTAGCATGGAAAGTGGACTCGCTCTCCTTCAGCTGGAAAGGCCTAACAGCATATGCATTCCCACCTCTTCCCTTGATACACAAAGTACTACTAAAAATCAAGGAGGAACGTCCAAGGATAATCCTGATAGCTCCAAACTGGCCAAGACAGCATTGGTACCCACTGCTGAGGAGCATGTCTCGGAACAATATGTGGCCAATTCCCTTGATGCCTTTGATGCTAACTCAGAACAACTTCAGCACCATGCATCCAAACCTAAACTGCAACTGACTGCATGGAACATCACATAGCAGCTGCTAATACAGAACTTTCACAAAGAGTTAAAGACATTATTCTTGAAGCACGCAGGCCTTCAACTAGAAGGAATTATGCTGGGAAATGGAAAAGGTTTGTCATTTGGAGTTCTGAAAGAGGAAAAGATGTATCAAACATAGATATGCCTAACATTCTGGAGTATCTGGCGAACTACTTCATTCAGGCCTGTCCTACTCCTCCATCAAGATTCATGCATCAGCTATTTCAGCAGAATACAGCTTTGATCCACCTGTTTTTCACACCCTTTGCTCAGGCAGTTCCTCAGAGGAATCAAGAATGTAAAACCTCCAAGGAAACCACCATTGCCAGCTTGGGACTTGAACTTTGTGCTAGAAAAATTGACACTATCACCTTTTGAACCAGCAGCAACAGCAGACCTACAACACCTGTCATGGAAAACTGCTTTCCTACTGGCAATTACTTCAGCAAGGAGGGTTTCAGAACTACAGGCCTTAATGGCAGTGCAACCCTTTCTAATCTTCCACCAAGATAGAGTGTCCATGAGGACTAATCCTACATTTATGCCTAAGGTGGTATCCAGAGTGTCTTTAAACCAGGCAATCCACCTGCCTACCTTCTTTCCCAACCCACAAAACAGAGGGAAAGAATACTGCATACCTTGGATGTACATAGACAGCTACGCTACTACTTGGACAGAACAAAAATAGCAGAAAGACTGACCAACTTTTCAGTAGCCTATGCAACAGGAAGGGAAGGAAAAGCTATTTCCAAACAGACAATCTCCAAATGGATAGGAAATTGCATACGATTCTGTTACTCCTTCCATGGAAAGCCAATTCCACAGAACATAAGACCTCATTCTACAAGGGCAACAGCCACTACCACAGCCTTCTTACGAGGAGTGGCTACCAAAGACATTATTGAGGCGGCTACTTGGACCTCCGTGCATACATTTGCCAAGCATTATAATTTACCTCTATATTCCAGATCCCGAGCAGGGTTTGCCACTGCTGTTCTGCAAGGGATCCTAAACACACCATAATTTACTTTTATCCTCCTCCCTAGTTGGCTATGGTATTCTACCCAGTTGTTATGACTGCAGATGCATCCATGAAGGACATAGTACAGTTTTGTACCTACCATAAATGTAGATGTCCGAATTGGATAGCATCTGCAGTCAGGATTACCCTCCCTCCTTCCCTCTGTGGTACTCCTAGGGTGTTTACCCTTCTAATAGCTAGCTAGTGGGGGGATTTCTTTCATGGTGTATTTGTTTGTATTTATGTACATACATGCTTATTTCTGTGTTTACCTCTATCTTTTGGAAACATTGGCATCTATCCAAAATTTTTTAGCCTTCTATAGGGCTTCTGGCATCTGGGGCAAGAAACACTGAAGAAAATGGCGTCGGCTGATGCTTTTATACCCGAAGACCAACAGAGATGACGTCGGGTGAAGTGCGACATCAGCCGAAGCCGGACCCGGACTTTGGAATCCGGCCGACTGAAGGGCTGCCTGACGACAGGACAACCCAGTTGTTATGACTGCAGATGCTATCCAATTCGGACATCTACATTTATGGTAGGTACAAAACTGTACTTTCTGCCCAATCCATGTCGGATCAGGGCTTTGCTTCATTAGATCCCTGGTCAGCCTGTCCCGTAAAGCTTTCAGGCTATCCATAAGCAAAGGATTCCCCTGTCTTCTGAGTTCTCCCCTGAGTACCCAATGGAGGAGGCTCCTTGGAAGAGTTGCTGCAGGAGGAAGCACCTAGACTCCCCCTTGGTGTCCTTGATGGAGGACATTGATTTCGATGACGGGAAAGGCCCCCCCCCCCCCATTTCCACCCAGTTATATTTCCTTCGGGGATTTCCTACAAATTCTAAAGGAAAAAGGTGGATGGTCTTCCCAACTCCCTTCTTCAGAGGAGTCAGTACTTCTGAGGGCATTTGAGATGGGCCTATCAACATCCCGGGTGATCCTCTAGTAGACATATTCTTTGACCTCAATACCCACCAAGCTTAGAAGGAGCCTGACATGACAGAACCAATTTCCAAGCATACTGATAAGTATCTTAGCCCACCCATTGACCGCCCCTTTTCGAGTTGAGGTGTCCCACTTGATGCCATTGTGGTATTGGCAGTCCACCAAAAAATAGCGATCGAAACAGAGCTCCACTTTTCACCCCCTGAACACGGAGTGTCTGGCTTTGAACAGGCAGGAGAAGAGCTTGTATGCCTCTGCCACTTTCTTGCTGAGAGCATTGAAATACTTGGCACATTTCACGTGCCTTCAGAGAGATTTGATTAAGGAAATCTCCCCTTCTCTGATGCAGTCACTGTTGGAGAAAGATTATACAAACGTGTCACTTCTGCTGACCACTGTCTTCTATAGCTAATTCCTTGAGGTCAGTTTCCCCTGCTACGGAAGGTACTGCATGAGCAGCTGCTTCAGGCATAGACTTTAGGAAACATGCCTGGATGAGACTTTTTGAGTTTGTGGAACCCTTTAAGGTGTCGTTAATTAACCCCTCCTTTGACTCCTTGTTTGGAGCCTCAGTTAAAGAAACTCTTACCCACAGCAAACAGGGAAGGCAAGACTCTATCTGCCATATAGGGATTACATTTTCTTCCCTAACTGACCTTCTCCAGGAACCAGCCGAGTTGGAAAGTGTGGTTCTGTAAATCCCAGGAGTATTTTCCTGACCCGCAGGATGAATCCTCTTCTCGAGGCAGAGGGGAGGGTGTTCAGTGGTGGGCACCATCCCAGAGGTAGAGTCGGTCTGCCAAATTAGGCTTCAGAGATCCTTTCTGTGATAGGAGCTTCCAGCACTTCTGAGGCATACCTCGACTGTCCTACTTTGGAGGCAGTGTGTAGCAGACTTTCTTTACACCCAGCAGCCTGGACAAACATAAGTGACACCTGGGTGTTGAGTATAATTTCCAGAGGTTACTAAGTTCCAGCTTTCCTTCTTCCTCCTCCCAGTTCTGACAGGTGTCTCCCCAATGTACCACCCAGTCAGAGGGAGAGCACCCTTCTAGAAGTTCAGAAACTTCTAAACAAAAGTCATCCAGCAGGTCCCCTCTGAACAAAAGGTGCAGAACTTCTTCACACACTTTATTTGGTGCCAGAGGAGATGGGGAACCTTCAACCAATCTTGGGTTTTGAGCAGTCTGAATATAGTCGTAAAGAAGTCGAAGTTCTGCATGGTTATTGTGCAGTCAATTCTGCCACTCCTTTGCAGTGACTATTGTATGTGATCTGTAGATCTCCATGATGCATACTATCATATCAAAATACAGGTGCTCCAGGAGATATCTTCACTTCCGCCTGGGGGCCAGTCCTCAGTTAAGAGCACTGCCCTTTGACCTTACCCCCCCCCCGGTGTTCAAATTCATGGCAGTGGTTGCAGCTCATCTTTGGCTGCAAGGATTCCAGCTGTTTCCTTACCTGAAAGATTGGTTCTTGACGGCACCCACAAGGCATCAGCTACTACAAGTTATCCAGTTTGTTACATGTGATGTCCTTCAAGAATGCAACTGCAGTCATAACATATGGGTTGTCCTGCCTCAGGCAGCCCTCGGTCGGCCGGATTCCAAAGTCTGGGTCCAACGTCGGCTGATGTCGCATTTCTCTCCGATGTCAGAGCGGCTGGAGTATATAAGCATCAGCCGACGCCATCTTCTCCAGTCTTTCTTGCCGCGCGGTGCCCGAAGCAGAAGCAGTTCGCAAGTGCCGGTCAGTCAGCTCCTGTATTCTTCGAAACCGAAGTCATCAAAAAAGCTAAGTACCCCGTTGGGAATCTTTTCTTGCCTCAGCTGATGTCAGAATTTACTGAAAAAGTAAATAATTGTTTGTCTTGTGGTAAACAAATACCTCATAAGGATTTCCACTCTTACTGCCTCCCTTGCCTTGGCCCAGACCACGACGTCTCAGCCTGTGCCGCCTGTGCTCGCTTCAACAAGCGCACTCTCAGGCGCCGGGCGGAGTTCGCTGAAGACTTTTTCGGCGAAAAATTTGATTATACAATGCCGTCGGAACTACCGACAACGCAGACTCCTAAGAAATGAAGAGACTGGGACCGACATCCTCAGCCCGCGTCTTCAACCGACACCACGCCAAAACTAACCGCGAGTGCTCCGGTTTCCTCTGAGGCGGTTATTCCACCACTCCGAACCGAAGACACCGCATTACCGATACCTCCGATACCGGAGGCCACTCCGACGCCAGTTATTGATTTTCCTCCGGATACCGAAACCGAGGAAATGCCCGAGACCATTGCTGTTGATAAGGTAACTCCTGCACGTGGAGCGGCTAGGCCTCCCATGTCCATGTCTATCAAGGCCTACACACGTGCCAAGGCAGCCAGCAAGTCCAAACATCTTACTGCTAAAAACATACCTCGGACTACTCCTGAAACTCAGATCATGTCAATGGCCGCAGATTTAATTTCTCTGATCAGAGGCTCCCAGACCCATCCTGAGAGAGGATTCCAGCCTCCTCCTGATAAGAGGCTCAGGGTTGAACCCCCTGACCCTCTGCCCTCAGATGAAGATTCTGAGGACTCTGTTCCCTCTGAAAGCCACACAGACCCTTAGCTATACCTCCTGTGCTTGATGTTTTGGATGATTTATACTCTGACTCCAGTGTTACCCCTGATACTCTTCCTCCTGCTCCTGTCAAGCCCGACAGATACTATAGGGTTCCAGAAACCCATTCTCATTTATTTAGGGCCCATGCTGTTGATTTAGAAACAATTTCCCAGGGGCCTAAAGGGGTTTCAGCTACCACATCCAAAAATCCTTTGCCTTCCGACAGGGAAGCAAGATCCTTAGAGAGATGGGGGAAGAAGGTCTACACCTCCACTACTTTATCTATGAGAGCTCTCAATTGTCTCTTTCACATGTTTCAATATCAGGATTTCCTGTTAGATGATTTACAGAAAAGTTTGGCCTCTCCTGAACCTTTAGATAGGAAGTCTTTGCAGGAGGCTGTGCATAATTCTCAGCAAGTTAGCAATCATTTTTTGCAGTGTGGATATGATGCATTGGAGGCTTCATGTAGGGCAGCTATGACAGGGGCGGTCATTCGTAGACATGCATGGCTAAAAGAACAACCTTTACCAGATCATGTTAAGGCAAAACTTCTTGATGCACCCTTGGAAAAGAACAAGCTTTTTGGTGCTAATGCTAAAGATGTGTTAAAGTCCATTGAGGAAAAAGCCAAGTCAGTACAGTCAGTCAAAGATTACCTCCAGGTTCAGCCGCCCAGATTCAGCAGGAACTGGCCTTCTAAAAACTGGTCCTTTCCTAATCCTGAAAGATTTCAAAGGGGTAAAAACAGGTGTGCTCGAGGAAGAGGGCAATACAGAGGATCCTACAGGGGACGATAATGGCAACCAACAAACCAAAGAAGTGACACGGGTTTCTCCTGCCCCACAGGGACAAGCTCAATGACTTTCCTCTACTTCCGCTGACCAATGAGCAAACAGAAGCTCCTTTGGGCGGAAAGTTATCTCTGTTTTCAAGAATTTGGCACAAACTGACAAAAGACAAATGGATACTGGACACTATAGACCACGGTTACAGGTTCCACTTTCATACCTTGCCAAGAAAACAAGGCATGCCAAATCTTCCATAAAATCAGAGGGCAGAGGCTATCAAGCAAATTTCTCTGCTTGCTCAGATCAAAGCAATAGAAAAAGTTCCACAACAAGAACAAGGTCCGGGGTTTTATTCAAGACTGTTCCTTGTTCCAAGAAAAGAAACTCAATGGAGACCAATACTGGACTTGTCCGCTCTAAACACTTTTCTCATAGTACCAAAGTTCAAAATGCTGACTTTACAGCAACTCCTTCCCATGCTGGGCAAGGGGTCTTGGCTGATTACTCTGGACCTCAAGGAGGCATACCTGCATGTCCCTATCAGACACAGTTGCAGAAGATACCTCAAATTTCTTGCAGGGCCAGAGCATTATCAATTCTCAGCATTGCCATTTGGCTTATCTACTGCGCCCAGAGTATTCACGAAATGCCTGGCATCAGTAATTGCTCATTGCAGGCTCCAGGGGATTCAAATCTACCCATACCTGGACGATTGCCTCATACAAGCGGACAACAAACTAACCTTGACAAAAAACTTGAATTATGTCATACACTTGCTACAGGCTCTGGGATACACAGTCAACTTTCAAAAGTCAAGACTTCAGCCATCCCAGCAAATAACCTTCTTAGGAGCCAAACTAGACACAGCCTCTCAAATGGCTTACCTGACAGAAGACAAGCAAAAGAAGTTAACTCATTACTTCAAAAGTTTAGCAAAGCTCACCCAGATGACTGCAAGGAGTTTCCTACAGGCCCTGGGTTAAATGGCATCCTGCATTCTCTTGGTCCCACTAGCAAGACTACACATGAGAAAGCTTCAATGGTACTTAAAAAGCTTATGGTCTCAACACAGCAACAACCTAGAAGCAATTATTCCACTCATTCCATGTCTACAAAAGGAATTTCTATGGTGGGCCGCAGTAAGCCAGTTAAACACAAGCATGTCGTTCAAAAAACCTCAGATAACACAGACAATGACCACAGACGCCTCAGACCTTGGATGGGGGGCGCACATGGAGGGCAGATGTATTCAAGGGCAATGGTCCTCAAAGGAAACACATCTGCATATCAACCAAAAAGAAATGCTAGCAGTAATGCATGCCATTGAGGCCTTTGGACAACAACTTCAACAAGGCCACCTACTAATACGGACAGACAACACCACTGTGATGTGGTACATAAACAAGCAGGGGGGCACTCATTCTTACCCCCTTTGCAGACTGACAATGAATCTTTGGGAAAAATCACTGGGTCTAAACATACAGCTACAATCCCAGTTTGTTCCAGGCAAAGACAATGTTCTGGCGGACAGTCTAAGCAGGAATTTCCTGGACCCCCACGAATGGAGGCTACATCCAGATATCTTTATACGACTCACCTCGAGATGGGGCAGGCCGGATTTGGACCTATTTGCCTCCCACCTCAATCATCACTTACAAAAGTTCTGCTCAAGGACATATCATCCACAAGCATGGAAAGTAGATGCCCTCTCATTCAACTGGAGCTCCCCAATAATTTATGCATTTCCACCCCTGCCACTGATGACCACAGTGTTATTAAAGATCAAGGCAGAGCAACCGAAGGGGATCCTAATAGCTCTAGACTGCCAAGACAACACTGGTACCCAGTACTACGGAGCATATGTCACAACAAAACGTGGGCCCTTCCACAATGGCCTCAACTTCTGACTCAACACAACTTCAGGACTATTCATCCCTACATCCAGACTCTACAGCTAACAGCTTGGGAAATTCCATAAATAACCTCAATTTACCTCTCTCCAAGGAAGTTCAGCAGATACTAACAGAAGCCCGCAGACCATCCACCAGAAAGGCTTACTCAGCCAAATGGAAGAGATTCAGCATTTGGAATACCAACAAGGGTCATGATGCATCACTTTTGAGCATCCCTCTCATTCTGGAATACTTGGCAGATATGTTACACAACGGACTCTCATACTCTTCCATAAAAATACATGCTTCAGCTATCTCAGCTAGATACAACACTGATCCACCTGTGTTTTCACATCCTTTGCCAAGGCAATTTCTTAGAGGAATCAAGAATATAAAGCCCCCAAGAAAGGCACCAGTACCAGCTTGGGACCTCAATTTTGTCCTAGAAAAATTGACTTTACCTCCCTTCGAGCCAGCAGCTTCTGTGGAGTTACAATTTCTTTCCTGGAAGACAGCTTTCCTGCTGGCCATAACCTCAGCAAGAAGGGTTTCGGAATTACAGGCCTTAATGGCAATACCACCGTTCATAACTTTTCAGAGACAGGGTCTCCCTACGAACCAACCCTACTTTTCTGCCAAAAGTGGTATCCAGGGTTTCTTTAAATCAAGCAATTCACCTGCCTACTTTCTTTCCCAATCCTGAGAACAAAGGGGAAAGACTGTTGCATACCTTGGACATACACAGACAACTTCGCTACTACCTAGACAGAACCAAGACCAGTAGGAAGTCTGATCAGCTTTTTGTAGCTTACGCCCCTGGAATACAAGGAAAAGCAATTTCCAAACAGACAATTTCAAAATGGATTGGACATTGCATCATATTCTGTTATTCCTTCCATGGAAAGTGTGTGCCAGCCAATGTCAGACCACACTCCACCAGAGCTACAGCCACCTCTACAGCTTTTTAAGAGGGGTGCCTACAAAGACATTCTAGAAGCTGCCACATGGAGCTCCGTGCATACATTTTCCAAACACTACAACCTCCCTTTATATTCCAGATCCAGAGCAGGGTTTGCTTCGCAGTCCTGCAGGGATTGATAGCTACACCATCCTTTTCCTAGAGCATACCACCTCCCCCAGCTAAGCTATGGTATTCAACCCATATGTTATGACTGCAGTTGCATTCTTGAAGGACATAGTACAGTTTTGTACCTACCATAAATGTAGATGTCCGATAGATATGCAACTGCAGTCGGGTTTTCCCTCCCTCCTTCCCCTCTATGCCTTGGGTCCACTCCTATCCCTATTATCCTTAGCTGGGGATATCTGTTATGGTGTATCTGTTTATTGCTTATTTATTGTCTGGAAACCTATTTTTGTCTTCCAATTTGATTACAGCCTTCATTGGAGGGCACCTGGCATCAGGGGCAAGAAACACTGAAGAAGATGGCGTCGGCTGATGCTTATATACTCCAGCCGCTCTGACGTCGGAGAGAAACGCGACATCAGCTGACGTCGGACCCAGACTTTGGAATCCGGCTGACCAAGGGCTGCCTGAGGCAGGACAAACCCATATGTTATGACTGCAGTTGCGTATCTATCGGACATCTACATTTATGGTAGGTACAAAACTGTACTTTTCATCACCTAGGTATCACAGTAAAATGACAAAGTCCAAGCCGACTCAGGTACAGGAGATGGAGTTCATATTGACGCAGCTGAACACAGTAACACAAGCAAGCAGCCCTTTCCTCTCAAAGAATGTTATCCCTGACAGCAGAGTCAAGTCTTATTAGACACTCCCAATCCACCAGCTCAACTAATTGTCATGGCCCTGGGATCCATGTCAGCTGCTATTCTGTTGGTATCCCCGGCCAGGTTCTTCATGCAAATTCTTCAGTGGACCCTGGCAGTACATTGGTCTATTCAGTATCATCCCCCTGTCAGCTTCAGCCAGGCTCACTCCAATTTGCAGACACCAACTCTGATGGTGGACATTAACGGATGATCTCCATCTAGTAAGGCCATTCATTCTTCCCACTCCTTTAGCCACGGTGACCAAAGATGCTTCTCTGTTGGGGTGGGAGCGGTATTTCTTGGGAAGAATGATTGAAGGCACATGGTCCACTACAGAGACCAAGTTGCACATAAATGTTCTGAAGATGGTGGTCCTCCTCACATTGCAAGCCTTTCAGGACTGCCTTCCTCCGGGAACAATTGGATTTAGGATGGACAGCATGTTATCAGTTTGATAAATCAGCAAGCGGGGGAACCCGTCATACCCGTTGTGCAAGGAGGCCATAAGCATTTGGGAATGAGCAGTTTCTTCAAACCACTTTGTCATTGCAGCGCACATCCCGGGGGCTTCTAACATTCTTACAGTCAGACTCAGCAGATTGATCTCGAGTTCACACAAGTGATTCCTGAATCAGTCAGTGGTGGAGCAGATATTCAGCTGTTGGGGCCAGCTTTGCTGCGACCTATTTGCCTTGCCCCTAAATATCATGTGCAGCTGGCACTTCACTCTGATCCCTCCTTTTGGGGAGCCACCCAAGGATGCTCTAGTCCACAACTGTCCCTTGGGTCTTCTCTATGCTTTCCCACTTATTCCCATGATACTCAAAGTTCTTCAGAACGTCCACAGTTTGAAGACCAGTCTAATCCTTATTTCCCATTATTAGCCTGCGGTCTCATTGCAAGTATCCTTCATGGGTACTGGATCCCAAACAGGATCTGATATCTCACCTGTCAGAACACCAGACATCCAGTCTAGGATCCCTCAAACTAACTGCTTGGTTTCTCCATTTCCAGTGATCTTACAAGAGTCCAGGCTAGCTTCACCTGTCCTTGAAATCATTCCTGCTTCTCAAACGTCCTCCACCAAGAAAGTATATTTTAGCAAGTGGAAGAGATTTTCTATTTGGGACTCGCAGAGAAATATTGACCTTTTTTCTGCTTCTGTCCCTGACATTTTACTGTTTCTTGCTTCATTATTTCAGCTCAGAGCTAGTTTTCCACCATCAAGTTACAACCTTGAACTATCTCCAACTTTCATGTGGGGAAGGATACAAGTTTTCCATTCTCTTTCCAGGTCTGTTATGTGGGGCCTTTATGAAAAGTTTTTCACCTTAGGTCCCTGATTAAGGATCCTTTTCCTCCTTGGGATCTCATTTTAATGTTTTAAGGACTGACCCAGAAACCTTTCAAACCTGCTGGCTCATGTGACTTAAAATTCTTGTCACGGAAGACTACCTTTCTGGTGGCCATTACTTTGGCCAAAAGGGTATCAAAATTACAAGCTCGGTCTTCTCTACTTCCTTGTGTCTCATTCTTCCAAGATAATCTCGCATAGAATGAACCAGTCTTTCATTTCGAAAGTAGCTTTTTATGCTGAATATTAATCGGACTATCCACCTACCCATATTCTTTCCTCTTCACTCCAGTAAGTGGTGAGTACATGTTACATACTTTAGATATGCATAGACAGCTATGTTTTTACCTATATAGAACTTCAGATCATGGGAAGTCAGACCAGCTGATGTTCGTGTTTCACTGTTGCAGTCATTACATTTGGATAATCTGCTGGCAGGTTGCCCTCAGTCAGCCTGATTAACAAAATCTTGGGTCCTGCGTCGGTTGCTGTCCCTACTATGACGTCAGGTCGTCAGGGGTATAAAACATGCAGCCGATGCCATTACATCAGTCTTTCTTGCCACGTGGTGTCCGAAGCATAAGTAGTTCGCAAGTGCTGGTCGGCTGACTCCTGAAATTTCCGTTTTCGAGTTTCAGAACCAAAGTCTTCTACTAAAAGCTAAGTACCCCGTTGGGGAAACTTTCTTGCTCTTTACCGATGTCAATAAGTTAATAATTGTATTACTTGTGGGAAGCAATTACCTCATAAGGATTTTCACTTGTAATGTATTCCTTGCCTAGGCCCTGACCACAGCGTGCCTTGCTGTCAGTTTTGTGCTAAATTTAATCAACGAACTATTAAACGTCTGTATATTTTTGCTTCTAAATATTTTGGCTCATGATTTAACTATCCAGAAATGTCGTCTGTTCGCAGTCCGACTACCGGAATACCTAAAAAAAAGCAAAGAAAAAGACAGTCGAGGTCCAAAACCGACTACGAAGCTTCTCCTAAGCCAGTTGCCGGTACTCAGTGAGGTGCTTTCGCAGCCCCTGATATCCGCTACTTTTGTTTCACAGGCCTCTGCCTCTGCTGAGACCCATTCGGAGTCTGGCATGCCACGAGATACTTTAAGTATTGAACCCGCGGATGTCTCTACCTTAGATGGGTCTGGAGCCGCTGAGCAGGCACCGGCTTCTGAGGGTGTTTTCAGGCCTAAAATTTTGTGTATTAAACCGCCTTCTTAAAAACTAAGGCCAAAAACTACTGTCTCTCAAAAAAACAACGCTTGGGCCACGTGTACAGGCCCCAATGCCTTAAAAAAAAACAAATGATCAAAATGGCTGAGGATTTGATTACCTTGATCGGGGGTACCCATCTTTCTATACCTTCAGGGAACACTTTCACTGGGAGAGTCAGGATTTCTCAGAATCTAAAAAGAGACTTAGGGATTTTCTTCTTCTTCCTCAGCATAGGCCTTTGGCTATACCTCCTGTTCTAGACATTGTTGATGATGTTTTCTCAGAATGCAGTATGACTCCTGATTCCTTGCCTCCGGCTCCTAGTAAGCCAGACAAATACTACAGGGTTCCTGACTACCACAAATTCCTTTTTAAAAACCCCACTGCTGATCCTGAAATCATTCCTCAGGGTCCCAAAAGCATTAAGGCCTCTATTGATAAAAATCCTACCCCTTCTGATTGAGATTCCAGGGCACTGGACAGATTGGGTAAGACTGTTTACACGTCTGCAACCTTGACAATCAGGGCTTTAAACTGACAATTTCATATGCTTAAATATCAACAGCATGTCATGGGTTTACTTAAACAGAAGATCATGTTGATTTCTGACTTTTATGGAAAATAGAGTTGCAGGATTTATTGCATTTAGCTAAACAAGTTGGAAAACATATTTTGCAGTGTGGTTTTGATTCCTTGGAGGCCTCTTGCTGTAACTGGATCTGTTATAAGAGGGCATGCTTGGCTCAAGGAGCAAAGTCTGCCTGACCACGTTAAAGCAAAATTGTTGGATCCTCCTTTACAACAGGACAGTCTATTTGGTAATGAGGCTGAAGAAGTTTTGAAACAGATGGAAGATAAAGCTAAATCTATGCAAACTGTGAGAGATTTCCTACAAGTGCAGCCACCCAGGTTTAGTAAGCACTGGCCTACTAAGAACTGGTCCTTTCCAGTACCCACTAGAGCCACTCAG
The DNA here is from genome assembly GCF_019279795.1 of Protopterus annectens. Classification (NCBI taxonomy): domain Eukaryota; kingdom Metazoa; phylum Chordata; order Ceratodontiformes; family Protopteridae; genus Protopterus; species Protopterus annectens. Next base: position 121,944,777 of record NC_056743.1, read on the forward strand.
GTCAAATCCAGACATTCCAAAGGTTCCAGGTTTCAGTCGCAAGGAACTTTTAGAACAAAGCAATTGGGTGCCTCCACCTCCAAATCTGGAAGCAACAAGGCACCTTCCTATGGTAAACCATCTCAATGACTTTCCACTGCAATCACCAAGCACTTAACTTTTGGCTGCCTCTTTGGGGGGAAATTTGCACTTCATGCACAAGACTGGCAATTGATAACCCAGGACAAATGTGTTTTAAACATAGTATCCTAGGGATACAGATTTCATTTCCACACGTTGCCAGTCCCAAATGGATGGCCAGACCTGCCTCCAAATCAGTGGGCAGAGGCCCAGAAACAAGTTATGTCCCTCATGAATATGGGGGGCTATTCATCCAGTACCGGAAAAGGAAATGGGACTAAGTTTTTATTTGACTTTTCCTGGTACCCAGAAAAGACAAATTATGGCGTCCAATCCTGGACTTATCCATTCTAAATACATTTCTGGACATTCCAAAATTCAAGATGCTGACTCTTCAACAGTTACTATCTATGCTAGGCAAGGATGCCTGGTTGGTAACTCTAGACTTAAGAGGCATACCTGCATTTCCCTTTCAGGGAATTTTGCAGAAGGTACCTCCGCTTCAAAGCAGGCTGTTTGCATTACCAGTTCTCTGCACTACCCTTTGGCTTATCTACTGCGCCCAGGGTCTTCACAAAGTGCCTGGCACCAGTAATTGCATTTTGCAGGCAAAGAAATATTCAAATTTATCCACAGCTGGACGATTGTCTAATTCAGGCAGAAAGCAAGGACACACTCTTCTAAAACATCTGGCGTTTGTAAAAAGGCTTCTAATTTGTGTAGGGTACACCATAAACGAAAACTCACAACTGGTACCCTCTAAAATAATTACATTCCTCGGTGCAAGCTTGAATACAACTGCCCAGATGACTTGCTTTGCACCAGAAAAATAAATTCAGTTGATGACTTAATTCAAAGAGTTGGCCACAAAAACCCAGCTATCTGCAAGACAAATTCTGCAGGCCTTGGGGTTCATGGCCTCCTGCATTCTTCTAATCCCATATGCAAGACTGCATATGAGGAAACTTCAATGGTACCTAAAAAGCTTATGTAGTCAGTATTGTCAGAGCCTGGAAACAATGATTCCTATCATTCCTTGCCTGCAACTAGAGTTCCTATGGTGGGCAGAGGCCTGCCACCAAAACAAGGGACCGTCATTCATTCCACCCCCTGCTGCCCAAACCCTGACTACAGACGCATCAGACTATGCTTGGGGTGGGGGGTACATCTGGCAGGGAGATGCATTCAGGGCCAATGGAGCCCAAATCAAATGCACCTACATATCAGTCAGAGATGCTAGCTGTACAGCATGCTCTGACAGCCTTCAAGGACTATCTTCATCCAGGACAACTACTGATAGACAACACCACAGTCATGTGGTGCATAAACAAGCAGGGGGGGGTACACACTCCTACCCCCTTTGCAGAAAGCAGGGGGGGGTACACACTCCTACCCCCTTTGCAGACCAGCCATGGCACTGTGGAATATGGCCTTGACTTATCAAATACATCTACAAGCTCAATTCCTGCCAGGAAAGCAAAATACTCTGGCAGATGAACTAAGCAGAAATCTTATGGACCCACACGAATGGAAACTGGTTCCACAAGTCTTCAGCATGTTGATACGCAAATGGGGGAGCCCAGACAAAGATCTTTTTGCCTCGCCCCAAAACTATAAATTGGACAAATTCTGCACAAGAATTAATCAGAAAGAAACTTGGAAAGTAGATGCTCTATCCTTCAGCTGGAAGATCCTATCAGTCTATGCCTTTCCCCCTCTGCCTCTGTTTTCCAAGGTCTTACTAAATGTCAGACACGAAAAACCAAAAAATGATTACGATTACTCCAGACTGACCTCGCCAACACTGGTACCCGCTCCTGCGCAATATGTCGCATCTTCCTCCGTGGTACCTGCCTCAGACACCTCACCTAATGTCTCAGCAGAACTATCAAATTCTGATCACTCTGCTCCAAACGATTGAATCTTGCAGCATGGCTACTCAACTAATTTCACCAGTTACATCTCTCAGCAAACCTGTGATGGATGTCATTCTGGAGGTTAGAAGGCCTAGTACGAGAATCTTATGCTGACAAATGGAAAAGATTCTGTGCCTGGAACCAAGCACAAGGAATAAGCATAGCAATGCCCAATATTTCTCAGATTCTGCAATACTTAACTGAGATGTTTCACAAGGGCCTATATTTTTCTTCCATAAAAATACATGCCTCTGCCATTTCAGCTCATTACAAAACAGAGCCTCTCCTCTTTTCTCATCCTCTGCTAAAGCAGTACCTCAGAGGGGCCAAAAAATTAAGACCTCCCAGGAGAGCACCAGCTCTTGTGTGGGACCTCAGTTTTGTTTTGGAAAAACTCACTCTCCCTCCTTTTGAGCCAGCTGCTACTGCGGACCTAACATTTCTCTCTTGGAAGACTGCTTTTCTTTTAGCAGTCACTTCAGCTAGAAGGATTTCAGAACTACAGGCTCTTATGGCACTGGAGCCTTTCCTTATTTTTTACCCTGACAGGGTGGCTCTCAAGACCAGTCCATCCTTTATGCCTAAAGTGTTTTCTAGTGTGGCCCTTAATCAGGCCATTCATCTGCCAACTTTCTTCCCAAATCCAAAGAACAAGGGTGAGCGGATTCTGCATTCATTGGATGTACAAAGACAACTAAGATTCTACTTAAACAGGACAAAATCACTAAGAAAATCTGAACAATTTATTGGTAGCATTTTCTGCAGGGGCAGAGAAAAGGGCTATTTCAAAGCAGACTATTTACAAATGGATAAGCCATTGTATTAGCTTCTGCTATATGCACTATGGCAAATCTGTCCCCAAGGGGATCCGATCTCATTCCACCAGAGCTTGCATCTACTTGCAGCCTTTCTCAGAGGGTTTCCTACCAGAGACATTCTAGAAGCTGCTACCTGGAGCTGAGTTCATACGTTCAAACCTTACCATTTACCTCTCTTCTCTAAATCCAGAGCAGGCTTTGCCACTGCTGCCCTGCAGGGCCTTATAGCTGCTCCTAATGCTGTATAAATACATTCTCCCAACCATAGCTTTGGGATTCTACCTAAATGTAATGACTGCAACAGTGAAACACTAAGAACATAGTACAGTTGTGTACACTTTCCATAAATGTTTTTAGAGTGTATTCACTGTGGCAGTCCTGGTTAACCTCCCTCCAGCCCCTTGTTTTTCTCTTACTATACCCCTCATTTCTGTTACTATCTTTAAAAGCCTTTTTGGAGTATTTGCTTTTGTTTGGAGGTATATGTTTTGTGTTTTTTATTCTATACAATTATATATATATATGTGTGTGTGTGTGTGTGTGTGTGTATATATATATATATATATATATATATATATATATATATATGTGCATATATATATATATATATATATATATATATATATATATGTATATACACACGTGTGTGTGTATATATATATATATATATATATATATATATATATATATATATATATATATATATATATATATATATATATATATATATATATATATGTATATACACACACGTGTGTGTGTGTGTATATATATGTATATATATATATATATATATATATATATATATATATATATATATATATATATATATATATATATATATATATATATATATATATATATATATATGTAATTTTGCTCACCATTCATGGAGGAAGGGACAGCAACCGATGCAGGACCCAAGACATTGTTAATCAGGCCGACTGAGGGCAACCTGCCAGCAGATTACCAAAATGTAATGACTGCAACAGTGAATACACTCGAACATCTACATTTATGGTAAGTGTACACAACTGTACTGTTCATTCCCTTTTCTCCAAACAGGTTAGGACAGGCAGTTTGTAAAGTTATCTTGGCAAAATGGATTGTGAATGAATTGTATTGCTGCAGCCTATGCCCAGCAAGGAAAGCAACTTCCCCATCCAGTGAGAGCCCATTCTACCAGTTCCATGTCTTCATCTACTTTCTTTGCAAGTACCTCATTTGATGAAATTTGCGCTGTAGCTACTTGGCCCACTGCTCACACTATTGGATCTCACTACAAGCTTGACACTGTTTCTAGGAACAGTGTATCCTTTTTTTTTTTTTGTGTTCAAGCATATCCTTCCATAGGGTCCTTCAGGAATTTTATGTTGCTGGGGACTCTAACCCATTCAGAATGCATAGTGAAATGGACAACATCAGATTAGAAGTTATGTATTTACCATAACTTGGCATCTGTTTCATCCTATTTCACTATGCATCACATTCCACCTTCCTTTCCCCTTCCTTATACAGCTGAGAGAGATATGGAGGTTGAGGGAACCCACTGGTTCTTAGTTGGGCTCCTGTTGGCTGCTTTTTCTGTGCTATGTCTTTATTTTTTAGATGCTCTTTAGGAAGGGGCAACAAACTCATTCCGAGAGTTTGAAAGGAGTGAAGTATTATGAAGTGAGGATTTTGAGGCTTGGATCGTATGTCTCTGGAAGAATTGCCCAAGCTGACTTAGGGGACTGATTCGAAGACCCATTCGTGAAGCATAGTGAAAGGGAGCACAGATGCTAAGTTATGGTAAGTACTTTACTTCTATTTGTTTTTTTCCAATATCTTTCCTTCTGATAAGGATAGTGGAGGTACGAAAAAAAAGTTGGGTTACAAAAAGCAGGTACTGCTGCCACCTTGTCGTTTTGGGCTATTAATTACCAAATACACATGACCAGGTGTGTCGTAGCTCTCTTTTCTCAGATAGCTAAGGGTTGTGTCTGTTCTGTCTGATGTAGAAGGGAAAGCTTCAGTCCTTTCCCTGCTTGGGTCTGGTTGCCAGGTTGCTTGTGACACTATAAAATGCAGTTATGGTGGTGCTGATGTATGTTTCAGAGCTGCAGCTTTTGGTTTTATGATGAGGCGTTATTTCTGGCTTCATCTTCAGGCCTTGCCTAGTGATATTTAAGTCAAACTTTTGTATGATCTTTTGGATAATAAAAATCGTTTTGGGACAGCTGTTGCTCACCTGTGCAGTTCCATCCAGGATAAGGGTAAGACCATGCAGGAACTCAAGCATATTTTTGTCTCCCCATACCCATATTACAGAGGAATTAACCTTCTGAATCTGCAGATTCAGTAGCCTTCAAAATGTAAGAAGGTTTTCAGGCATATTCCTCCCAAGTCCACTTTGATTTCTCAATCTCAGAAGCCTTTATTTCAGGACAAGCCTGTTCCTATTTGACATTTTCCACCTCTTCATCTTGGCCAGATCCTGTTGTCTCTTCTCTCTGATTGGTGTTTCATAGGTTCATAGGTGTGCACTAGGCTAATGTCCTTGAAGCCTTTACAAGCCTAGCCCATAGGATTACCCTGGCATCGTGCCACCCGTCCTTAGTTCCCAGTGCCTCTGTCAAGTAGAGCCACTGGAGTGGTCCCTGGGGAGGGTTTTCTATTTCCCATCCACTTGTAAAGATTTCTCTTGGAGTGCCAGTGAGGTGCTCCTCTTGACATGTATGAGAAGTCTGTTCCAAAGCATGGGCAGACTTAGGTTATGAACCTGTCCCTCCAGCTTGTTCTGTTTGTGGTAACGAGGTTGAGGTCTTTGGAGCATGTAGTGCGGAGGGATTGGGATTTCTTTAGATGTAGCATTTCTAACAGCTGGGTCAGACATGGCTTTGTAAGTCCAGCAGAGATCGCCTTTAAGTCGGAGATATGAGACCGCGAATAGTTGGAGTTTGAGTCTATCCATTTAGGACAGTTGTTTAAGGCCCAAGATCCTCTTTGTGCAAACTGCTGACGACGCTTCTCCAAAGCCGGTCGCCCGTACTCAGTCAGGTGCTTTCGCTGCCCCTGATACCCGCTACTTCTGATTCGCAGGCCTCTACTCAGACCCATTCGGAGCCCGGTATGCTGCTACATACTTCAACTATGGAACCTGCGGATGTCTCTCCCTTGGTTTTGTCCAGAGCCGCTGTGCAGACACCGGCTTCTGAGGGTGTGTTCAGGCCTACAGACTTGCATATTAAACAAATTCCTCCTTCACTACTAAGGCCTAAATCTCGATTTGTGTCTAAAACCGACGCCCAGGTGACATGTTCATGCCCCTATGCCTAAAAAACAAATTATCAAAATGGCTGAAGATTTAATTACTTTAATCAGGGGTAGTCAACCCCCCCCCCCCTTCTAAGAGGCCTAGGCCTGAGCTTGACTTAATCTTCTGATCAGGACTCTGTTTCTTCTGATTTTTGTAATTACCTGAAGTTGTCCGTACCTACTTATGAGGATTCTGATGCAGAGGACTCTATTCCCTCTGCCTCCCCCCCTGAGGACTTTTCTTTTGGGGAAACTTTAGATATTTTAAGGGAGCATTTCCACTGGGGAAAGTCAAGAATTTTCTGAATCCAAAAAGAGACTTAAGGGATTTCCTTCTTCCTCAGCATAGGCCTTTGGCTATACCTCCTGTACTAGACATTGTTGATGTGTTCTCGGAATCCAGTATGGCCCCTGATTCCCTGCCTCTGGCTCCTAGGAAACCTGACAGCTACTACAAGGTTTCAGTCCCACAAGTTCCTTTTCAAAAATCCTGTTGCGGACCCTAAAACCATTTCTCAGGGGCCCAAGTGTATTAAGGCTTCTACTGCTAAAAATCCTACCCCTTCTGATAGAGTATTCAGGGCGCTGGATAGATGGGGTACTTCTGCAACCTTGGCAATCAGGGCTTTAAACTGTCAATTTCATATGTTAAAATATCAACAGCATATAATGGAACTGCTTAAAGAGAAAATGATGTAGATTTACTGTGTGGAAAATAAGGATTTACAGGATTTATTGCATTCAGCTGAATAAGTTGGAAAACATTCTTTGCAATGTGGTTTTGATTCTTTAGAGGCCTCTTACATTGCTGCTGTTATTGGGTCTGTGCTTAGAAGGCATGCTTGGCTTAAGGAGCAATCTCTGCCTGATCATGTTAAAGCAAAATTGTTGGATGCAATAAGGCTGAAGAACTCAAAAAGATGCAAGATAAAGCTATATCTATGCAAACTGTGAAAGATTTATTAAAAGTGCAACCTCCATGATTTAGTAGACACTGGCCTACTAAGAACTGGTCCTTTCCAGCTCCTTCCAGATCCACTCAAGCCAAACCCAGACACACCAAAAGCACCAGGTTTCAGTCCCAAGGGACTCTCAGAACTAAGCAGTGGGATGCTTCCACTTCCAGACTAGGAAATAAGACACCCCCCCTATGGTAAACAGTCTCAATGACTTTCTGTTAAAATTACTAAGCACTTGCCTTTCAGCCACCCCTTTGGGGGGAAAGATTGCTCATCATGCAAAAAACTGGCAACTCATAACCCAGGACAAATTGGTTTTAAATATAGTGTCCCAGGGATACAGATTTCATTTCCACACGTTGCCAACTCCAAACAGGTGGCCAGACCTGTCCCCCCAAATTCATGGGCAGAGGCTCAGAAACAAGTACTTTCCCTCTTAAACATGGGGGCTATTCAACCGGTACCAGAAGAGGAAAAGGGACAATATTTCTATTCCAGACTTTTCCTGGTACCCAGAAAAGACAAATCTTGGCATCCAATTCTAGACCTATCTACTCTAAACACCTTTCTGAACATTCCAAAATTCAAGATGCTGACTCTTCACTAGTTACTTCCTGTGCTAGGGCAAGGATGCCTGGTTGGCATCTCTAGATTTGAAAGAAGTTTACCTGCATATCCCAGTCAGGGAATCTTGCAGAAGATACCTACACTTCAAAGCAGGCTACTTGCATCATCAGTTCTCTGCACTGCCCTTTGGCTTGTCTATGGCACCCAGGGTATTTACAAAATGCTTGGCTCCAGTAATTGCATTTGCAGACAAATAAATATTCAAATATATCCATATCTGGACGATTGTCGAATTCAGGCAGAAAACCAGGCCATACTTATAAAACATCTGGCGTTTGTAAAAATAGTTCCAACTTGTCTAGGGTGCACCATAAATGAAAAGAAATCGCAACTGGTACCCTCTCAACAGATTACATTCCTGGGTGCAAGCTTGAATACAACTGCCCAGATGGCTTTCCTCACGCCAGAAAAGCAAATTAATTTGGTGACTTGCTTCAAACAGGTGGCCACAAAAACCCTGCTATCTGCAAGAAAAATACTGCAAGCCTTGGGGTTCATGGCCTCCTGCATTCTTCTAATTTCATATGCAAGACTGCATGTGAGGAAACTTCAGTGGTACTTAAAAAGTTTATGGAGTCAACATTGTCACAGCCTGGAAACAATAATTCCTATCGTACCTTGCCTACACCTAGAGTTCCTAACGTGGACAGAGGTATGCCACCAAAACAAGGGACTGCCATTTGCACTACCCCCTGCCGCCCAAACCCTAACTACAGACACATCAGACTATGGATGGGGGGCTCATCTGGCAGGGAAGTGCATTCAGGGCAAATGGAGCCCAAATCAAATGCACCTACATTTCAATCAAAAAGAAATGTTAGCTGTACAGAATTCTCTGACTGCCTTCAAGGACTACATTCATCCAGGACAGCTACTGGTAAAGACGGACAACACCACTGTTATGTGGTACATAAACAAGCAGGGGGGGGTACACATTCCTACCCCCTCTGCAGACTAGCCATGACATTGTGGAACACGGCCTTGAACTACCAAGTGCAACTATAAGCTCAATTCCTGCCAGGAAAGCTGAATATTCTGGCAGACGAACTAAGCAGAAATCTCATGGACCCACACAAATGGAAAGTGGAACCACGGATTTTCAACATGTTGAGCAAATGGGGGAGCTCAGACGTAGATCTATTTGCCTCCCCCCAGAACTACCAGTTGGACAAATTTTGCACAGGAACTCCTCACAAAAAAGCCTGGAATGTGGATGCTCTGTCCTTCAGCTGGAAAAACCTAACAGTCTACGTCTTTCCCCCTCTGCCTCTACTCTCCAAAGTTCTGCTAAAAGTCAAACGGGACAAACCAAGAATGATATTGATTGCTCCAGACTGGCCACGCCAACACTGGTACCCACTCCTGCACAGTGTCGCAAATTTCTCCATGGCACCTGCCAAAGACACCTTCCTTACTGTCTCTGCAGGATAACCAAATTCTGCACCCTCCACTCCCAACATTGAAACTTGCAGATTGGCTAGTCACTTAAATTCACCCTTAGCATCCCTCAGCAAACCTGTGATGGATGTCATCTCAGAGGTGAGAAGACCTAGTACTAGAAAATCTTATGCTGACAAATGGAAAAGATTCTGTGCCTGGAGTCATTCTCAAGGGATGAGCACAGCAGCGCCCAGTTTACCTCAGATTTTGCAATACTTAACTGAGATGATTCACAGGGACCTGTCTTTTTCCTCCATTAAAATCCACGCCTCAGCTATTTCGGCTCATTACAACACAGAACCTCCCCTCTTCTCTCATCCTCTGCTCAAGCAGTACCTCAGATTGGCCAAAAACTTGAGACCACCCAGGAGATCTCCAACCCCTGCCTGGGACCTTTACTTTGTATTGGAAAAACTCACTCTACCTCCTTTTGAGCCAGCTGCTACTGCAGACTTAAAATTTCTTTCTTGGAAAGCGGCTTTCCTTTTAGCAATCACTTCATCTACAAGGACTGCGGTGGTGGTGCTGCGGTAGCGTTGTCACCTCATAGCAAGACATTGTCCCGTTCGATTCTCATTTAGGGCGTCTTCTGTGTGGAGGCATATGTGAATGGGGCGTGCCTTTGTTGAAGGTTGTGCATCAGGACTGGTAACCTGGTACGTAAAAATCCACTACCAATCATTAGCAGACCGGAGTTCCGCTGTGACGACCCCTAACCGGGAAAAGCCGAAAGACACAAACAAATGGCAGTGGAGCTTTTAATCATCTTTCAGGCGGACAGGGTGTCACTCAGAACCAATCAATCCTTCATGCTCAACGTGGTGTCCAGTGTGGCTCTTAAATCAGTCCATTCATTTGCCAACTTTCTTTCCCAATCCACAGAACAAGAGGGAGCAGATTCTGCAATCATTGGATGTGCACAGACAACTTAGATTCTAGTTGGACAGGACTAAGTCTCGAAGATCTGAACTACTGGTGGCATTTGCTGCAGTGGCACAGGGGAAGGCTATTTCAAAACCGACCATTTCTAAGTGGATAAGCCATTGCATTCATTTCTGCTATAAGCACCATGGAAATCCTTTCCCCAGGGGATTAGATCTCATTCCACCAGGGCTGCATTTACTTCTGCAGCCTTTCTCAGAGGTGTTCCTACCAGGGATGTTCTAGAAGCTGCTACCTGGAGTTCAGTTCACACTTTTACCAAGCATTATCACTTACCAATGTTCTCTAAATCTAGAGCTGGCTTTCCCACTGCTGTTTTGCAGGGCCTTATAGCTGGTCCTAATGCTGTATAAATCCTTCCTCCCATCCATAGCTTTGGGAATCTACCCAAATGTAATGACTTGCAACAGTGAAACACGAACATAGTACAGTTGTGTACACTTACTATAAATGTAGAAGTTAGTGTTTTCACTCTTGCAGTCCTGGTTCCCCCCCCCCCCCCCCGTTTTTTCTCTTACTATACCTCTACTCTCTATTACTATGTTTAAAAGCCTTTTTGGTGTATTTGCTTTTGGTTGGAGGTATATTTCTGTGTTTTTAATTTTATTTTGCTCCCCTTTTGGGGGGCACCTGACATCTGGGGCAAGAAAAACTGATGTAATGGCGTTGGCTGCATGGTTTTATACCCTTAACGTCCTGGAAGAAGGGACAGCAACCAACGCAGGACCCAAGACTTTATCAGGCCGATTGAGGGCAACCTGCCAGCAGATTACCCAAATGTAATGACTGCAGCAGTGAATACACTCTAACATCTACATTTATTGTAAGTGTACACAACTGTACTTTTCCCTTCCTCCATCCTCCCGTTTTTCTCTCTCCTTTCTACCTATCGTCTAGATGGCCATTGTTTTGTGGCAGGGGTATTTACTTTGTACTGGTGGTGGTCCACACCATATACTAGCTTCTTATTTGGGGCGCTCCTGACATCTGGGTCAAGAAAAACCAATGTAATGGCATTGGCTGCCTATTTTATACCCCTGACGACCTGACATCATGGAAGAAGTGACACCATCCAACGCAGACATCCCAAGGCTCTGGTATTCGGGCAGACTGAGGGCTACCTGCAGCAGATAACCCTAGTCTGATGACTGCAACAGTGAATACAGTCTAACATCTACATTGATAGTATGTGTACACAACTGTACTTTTTCTCTGTTCTCATCAGAGGCCAAACCATATCAACATCAGAGATGAGGGCTCTGCTTCTGGCTCTACAGGCCTTTCATTTCAGTTTTCTCCCTGACCCATAAAAATTTTCATGGACAATACCACTGTGATGTGGTCTAATGTCCTTAGCAGACTGGGTCTTCAGGTCTGGTATCAGGTAGTTTACATTCCTTCAGAGCACTGTCTGGTGGCAAACTGAGCAAGTCCAATGTGATGTCCTTCAAGGATGCAACTGCAGTCCTGACATATGGGTTGTCCTGCCTCAGGCAGCCCTTCGGTCGGCCGGATTCCAAAGTCTGGGTCTGGCGTCAGCTGATGTCACCCTTTCCCCAACGTCAGAGCGCCTGGGGTATAAAAGCGTCAGCTGATGCCATCTTCAGTCTTTCTTGCCACGGGGCGCTCGAAGCAGTTCGCAAGTGCCGGTCGACCAGCTCCTGTGTTTTCAGCTACTGAAGTCTTCAAAAAAGCTAAGTACCCCGTTGGGGACCTTTTCTTGCCTCAGCCGATGTCAGATAAAACTGTAAAAGTTAATAATTGTTTAACTTGTGGGAAACAAATACCTCATAAGGATTTCCACTCTTACTGCTTACCCTGCCTAGGCCCAGAACACAATGTCTCGGCCTGTACAGCTTGTGCTTCTTTCAATAAACGCACTCTTAGGAGTTGGACAGAGTTTGCACAGGATTATTTTGGGGAAGATTTCTGTTATATCATGCCGTCGGAGCTTCCGACAGCACATTTACCTAAAAAACAGAAGGATAAGGACCGACACCCGTGGTCCGCGGTCTCTGCCGACACCACGCTTAGGCCTACCGCGAGTGTCTCGGTCTCTTCTGAGCCGGTTTCACAACCGCTACAAACCGACGACACCGCCCCACCGGTTACTTCGGTACTGGAGGCCAGCTCGGTGCCGGTTTCTGTTCTCCCCTCTGAGACCGTAGCCCAGGATATTTCTAACACCATTTCAGTGGATAAGACTTCTCCAGCACGCGGGGCTGCCAGGCCTCCAGTGTCTATGTCCATTAAGGCCTACACACGTGCTAAGGCTGGCAAACAGGCTAAGTCTCTCCCTCCAAGATCTGTTTCTCTGGGATCCACTTCTGGTTCTCAAATTTTAAGTTTAGCTGAGGACCTTATTTCTTTAATTAGGGGTTCTCAGCCACATCCAGATAGAGGCTCTCAGCCGCCTTCTGTCAAGAGGCCTAGGGTTGAGCAGGTAGATCCCCAGTCCTCCGATGAGGCCTCAGGTGATTCTGCACATTCAGACTACCAGGAGGAGGCCTTCCCGGCCTACAAGGATTCTGATGCGGAGGAATCTATTCCCTCTGCTTCTCCTCCTGAGGAGTTTTCCTTTGGGGAAACACTTAATTCCATGAGGGAACACTTCAAATGGCAAGGCCAAGAATACTCCGATTCTAGGAAAAGGTTAAGGGAATTTTTAAAGCTACCTCAGCATAGACCCTTAGCTATTCCTCCAGTTTTAAATGTTTTAGATGATGTGTACTTAGAATCCAGTGTTTCCCCTGACTCCCTCCCCCCTGCTCCTGTCAAGCCAGACAGGTACTACAGGGTCCCAGACGCATCAATTTCTGTACAAGGGCCATACTGCTGACCCTGAAACTATTTCTCAGGGGCCTAAAGGGGTTTTCTCCACTACTGCTAAGAATCCACTTCCTTCGGAAAGAGATTCTAGGGCTTTAAAAAGGTGGGGCAAGAAAGTATATACATCTTCCACCCTTTCTATGCGAGCATTAAATTGTCAATTTCATATGATTCAGTATCAGGAATACATGTTGGATGACTTGCAAAAGAAATTGGCTTCCCCTGAACCATTAGATAGAAAGGGGTTACAGGAATTGGTTTATAATACTCAGCAGGTTAGCAACCATTTCCTTCAGTGTGGATATGATGCATTGGAAGCTTCATGTAGAGCAGCAATGACGGGTGCGGTCATATGCAGACATGCTTGGTTAAAGGAGCAAACATTGCCAGACCATGTGAAAATTAAGCTTTTGGACGCACCACTAGAGAAACATAAGCTATTTGGTGCTACTGCACAAGAGGTTTTAAAGAAAATAGAGGAAAAGGCAAAATCAGTGCAAACAGTCAAAGATTTCCTCCAGGTACAGCCTCGAAGATTCAGCAGGAATTGGCCTTCTAAGCATTGGTCCTTTCCAGACACAGACAAATTTCAAAGAGGCAAAAACAGACGCGGCAGAGGTAGAGGCAAACTCGAGGCTCCTACAGAGGACGTCAATGGCAGCCTCCGAACCAGAGAGGTGGGGGCAGGACCTTCCACTGCTCCGCAGGGACAATCTCAATGACTTGACTTTGACTCCGCCATCCAAGGCTCAATTAGAAGCACCTTTGGGCGGAAAATTATCTTTATTCTCACAAAATTGGGACAATATTACAAAGGACAAATGGATACTGGACATAATAGACAAAGGATACAGATTCCATTTTCATACACTACCAGCAAGACATGGCAGGCCAAACCTGCCACCAAATCAAAGGGCAGAGGCACACAAACAAATAACAAACCTACTTCAAATAAGAGCAATAGAAAAGGTTCCTTCTGCAGAACAAGGCCAAGGATTTTATTCAAGACTGTTCCTTGTTCCAAGAAAAGAAAACCAATGGAGACCCATTCTGGACTTGTCCGCACTGAATACTTACCTTATTGTGCCAAAATTCAAAATGCTGACTTTACAGCAACTCCTTCCCATGCTGGGCAAGGGGTCCTGGCTGGTAACTCTGGACCTCAAGGAGGCATACCTGCATGTCCCAATCAGACAAAGTTGCAGAAGGTACCTCAGATTTCTTGCAGGCTCAGAGCATTATCAATTCTCAGCATTGCCCTTTGGCTTATCTACTGCGCCCAGAGTGTTCACGAAATGCCTGGCATCAGTAATTGCACATTGCAGACTTCAGGGGATACAAATATACCCTTACCTGGACAACTGCCTTATACAAGCGGACAGCCAACAAGCCTTGTTAAAAAACTTGGACTATGTCATTCGCCTACTGCAGGCCTTGGGATACACAGTCAATATTCAGAAATCAAGTCTCGTACCATCCCAACAAATACCTTTCCTGGGTGCCACACTGGACACAAACACCCAGATGGCGTTTCTGACAAAAGAAAAACAAAAACAATTACCAGAATACTTCAGAAAATTAGCAACACACACCCAGATGACTGCAAGGAAAATCCTGCAGGCCCTGGGTTTCATGGCATCTTGCATTCTTCTGATTTCACACGCAAGGCTGCATATGAGGAAACTACAATGGTATCTAAAAAGTCTATGGTCTCAACACAGCCACAGCCTGGAAGCATTGATCCCACTCATTCCATGCCTTCAAAAGGAATTTCTGTGGTGGGCCCAAGCAAGCCAGATAAACAAAGGTCTGCCTTTCAGCAAGCCTCATACAAGTCAAACCATAATAGATGCCTCAGACCATGGATGGGGGGCGCACATGGAGGGCAGATGTGTTCAAGGACAATGGACACAAAAAGAAAAGCACCTGCACATCAACCAAAAAGAAATGCTGGCAGTGATACGTGCAATCAAGGCCTTCGAAAAGTTCATGCATCAGGGCCATCTACTAATAGAGACAGACAATACCACAGTTATGTGGTACATAAACAAGCAAGGAGGTACCCATTCCTACCCTCTTTGCAGACTGGCAATGAATCTCTGGGATATTTCCCTACAATTGAAAATAGAGCTACAATCCCAGTTTGTACCAGGGAAGGACAATGTTCTGGCGGACAGCCTAAGCAGAAACATCATGGATCCACACGAATGGATGTTGCATCCAGACATTTTCTTACAAATAACTCAAGCATGGGAAAGGCCTGACATAGATCTTTTTGCCTCCCACCTCAATCACCATCTGAAAAAGCTTTGCACAAGGACATACCATCCTCAAGCATGGAAGGTGGACGCTCTCTCCTTCAGTTGGAACTCTTGCCTTCCCACCACAAAGGTGGTATCCAGGGTGTCCCTGAATCAAGCTATTCACCTGCCTACCTTCTTTCCCAATCCTCAAAATAAAGGAGAGAGACTTCTGCACACCTTGGACATACACAGACGGTTGCGCTACTACTTGGACAGAACAAAGTCTTTCAGAAAATCTGACCAGCTTTTTGTAGCTTGCGCTGCTGGATTGCAGGGAAAAGCAATTTCCAAACAGGCAATTTCTAAATAGATTGGAAATTGCATTCGATTCTGCTACTCTTTTCATGGAAAAACTGTGCCAGCTGACATCAGGCCACATTCCACCAGAGCTACAGCCACCTCCACAGCCTTTTTAAGAGGAGTGGCAACCAAGGACATTTTAGAAGCTGCTAAATGGAGCTCCGTGCATACATTTTCCAAACATTACAACCTGCCTTTATATTCCAGATCCAGAGCAGGGTTTGTTTCTGCAGTCCTGCAGGGCATTTTAGCTACACCATCTTTGTCTTAGTGCCTACCACCCCCAGGTTGGCTATGGTATTCAACCCATATGTCAGGACTGCAGTTGCATCCTTGAAGGACATAGTACAGTTTTGTACCTACCATAAATGTAGATGTCCAATAGGTATGCAACTGCAGTCAGGTTTTCCCTCCCACCTACCCCTCTGTGGTATTCTTTTGGGTTTCTACCCCTCATTTTAGCTACCTTGGGTAATCTTTTATGGTGTATTTGTTTTTATGTTGTACTTGTCTGGAATTTTTTCTCTATTTTCAAAATTTAGCCTTCCTTAGAGGGCACCTGGCATCTGGGGCAAGAAACACTGAAGAAGATGGCGTCAGCTGACGCTTTTATACCCCAGGCGCTCTGACGTCGGGGAAAGGGCGACATCAGCCGACGCCGGACCCAGACTTTGGAATCTGGCCGACCGAAGGGCTGCCTGAGGCAGGACAACCCATATGTCAGGACTGCAGTTGCATACCTATCTGACATCTACATTTATGGTAGGTACAAAACTGTACTTTTCTTGACATAGTCCATCAATAGGGAGTTCCTCAGATCTTTTTAATTTCCCTCTATTCTGTTTGAGAACCAAGTCCTCTGACTTGGAAAGTGGATTCCCTAATTTTTTTTTTTTTTTTTTTTTTTGGAAGAGTGCTTCTGTATGCCTTTCTTTCCCTTTCTGTGCTGCCAAGACTTCTGCACAGTATCGAGCAGGACCCTCCCAGAATTTTGTTGGTGACTCCCTGTTGAGCCATACAGCACTGGCTCCCACTTCTTTTTCATCTTGTTAGGGCAACCACGACTTACCTCACAGACTGGATTTTCTCACACAGGATTAGGGATTTCTTATTCCTTCTCACATGTCCACTCTTGAAATGACACTGGGTGATTGAGTTTTGATCCTTTTTAGGCATCTCTTTTCTGAGGACGTGCTTTGGGTTCTGCAGGAGGCTAGGAAAACCCACTGACAGAAAATCATACATGTCAAAATGGAAAAGATTTTCTGTTTGTTGCCCCTGTCACCATCAGGATAATTTTTCAGTAGCGGGTTCCTTTGGTTCTGTCTTAATTGTGTGATCTGATCTATGCTGGCTTGGCATATTCTTCATTTAAAGCTCACGTATGCGAAATGTCTGCTCGTCTGCCCTTGAACCTTCCTTTGGCCTGTCAGTTTTAAGTTAAGCATGTACGTAAAGGCATTCTTCTCATCAGTCCCATGGGAGATCCTGTTCCTCTTCCTTGGGAACCTCAGTTTTGTTGAAAAATTGACTCCAGCTCCTTCTGAACCTGCTAGTTCAGCTTCCTTGCAGCTTTGTACTTGAGAGTTTTATGCTGTTGGCTCTTTCTTCTGCCAAGAATATCTGATCTTCAAGCTGTTATGGCCATTCCTCCTCCTTTCATGCCCATGGTGGTTAATGAGTTACCCTTTAATCAGTCTGTTAAACTTTCTTCCTTTTTTCCTTCTCTGCAGTCTGCTAGTCACAAGGTTTTCCACACTGTTAAGCTGCATAGACTGCTCAGATTGTTTGGATAAAACAAGGGATGTAAAGTTGTTCTGTCTCGCCGTGGATTCTTACTGATGGGTTCGGAGCCGATTCTCTGCTCCGAATCGGCCAACTACAAAGCTCAAGGTCTCCAGCCAACTCCCTATCCCATGATGCACCTTGTGTTACCTCGGATCTTGTTTGCCGCTGCAAAGGATAGGAGGATCCTTCACAGCTCTGGCCAATGAATGTTTATTTTTCTAGTTCTTAGAGTGGAGATTGCTATTGCTTTTGTTTCTCTTTGCAAAATACTTTAGTTATTTTTAAAACTCTGTTCTAATATCTTAGTAATAGGTTATTTGTCTAGCTCTTGTGGTCTTTTATATCTTAGGCCTTTAGCTCTCTTTCCCTTTGAAAAAGTGATATAGTAGTGTATAGTGCTTTCTCTGAATATTTAGATTAATATTTAGATTAGTAGACTAAATTGGTCTTCATTTGAGAGTGTGTGCTTAATTAGTTAATTCTTTGAGCCCGTTTAAATTCAAGGGCTAGGTTTCCCTTTTGGAACCTTGCTGGTTACTTCTTTGAATTTGTTAAACAGTCGATTTTTAAGGGATTGTTAGCATTATTTAGCCCTTTATTTTTGCTTTTCTGGGCCAATTTAACTGCCTTGGTGTTTGTGCTTGTGCTGCATTCTTGAGGTCTTTCATTTCTGTTGCTTTTTTGATTTAGGATGGCTGATCAAGATGGGGAGAAACAACCCAAATCAGGGTTTAAGAACTGCACTAAATGCGGGCAAAAGATGTCTTTGACCGATGGTCATGTAAACTGTGTTTGTTTAGGCGAGGTACATTTGCAGGAAAATTGCTCCATTTGCCATTCCTTCAGTACCCGTGTTTTGCATGAGAGGAAGAAGAAGTTAACTGACAGAGAATTTCTAAAATCTTCCTTTCTGGAAACCTTGGACAAAGATGGACATGACAAATCTTCAAAACATGACAAGTCATCAAAATCTTCTAAGTCTTCAAAATCCGCATCCTCGGAGCCGAGACAATCTGCATCAAAGCCACTTGAAAAATCTTTTGACGTCTGCTCCACAGACCTTGGAGCAAGGTGTCGTTACCTTTCGGAGCCATTCCCCAGTCTTGGAACTGGTCTCTGTGGTGTTAAAATCACCAGTACTTCAATCATTCACTTTATCTATTCCGTCTTCTCTGTCCTTGAGAACCCTTTCAGATTTGGATGTGGATCGAGTGGTGCAGAAGTTATTACAGACATCGGCACTTGGTAAATTTTCAGGTCCGACCCAAGGGGCTTCGGAACCAACAAGAGTACCTCCTCCTAATCTGTTCCTCCTGTGATCCAACCCAGGTCTTCAGAGCCAGAGGAATTCGAACTGATGATTGTGGAGCCTTTGGAGCCAATGCCTGTTCCAGTGCCATCGGTTCCGACTACTTGGACTTCGTTGGTGCTATTTGAGAAGTCTAGGAGCCTACACTCGCCGGTCGGGTCCGGGGTGGATAGTCGAATCGATCTTTCGGTTCTGACTGTGCCTCTCTGGGCTTAGGCGCGGATGAGATGTCCTTCATGGATGCATCTGCAGTCATAACAAGTGGGTTGTCCTGTCGTCAGGCAGCCCTGCAGTCGGCCGGATTCCAAAGTCCGGGTCCGGCTTCGGCTGATGTCGCACTCCACCCGACGTCATCTTTGTTGGTCTTCGGGTATAAAAGCATCAGCCGACGCCATTTTCCCCTTTCTTGCCGCGTGGCGCCCGAAGCAGAAGCTGTTCGCAAGTGCCGGTCGGTCGGATCCAGAGATTACTTCTACCGAATACTACTTCGAAGACTTCTAAAGCTAAGTACCCCGTTGGGGACTCTTTCTTGCCTCAGCCGATGTCAGAAAAAGTTAACAATTGTTTAACCTGTGGGAAACAAATACCTCATAAAGATTTCCACTCTTACTGTCTGCCTTGTTTAGGCCCAGCCCACGACGTAGCAGCCTGTTCGGCCTGTGCCTCTTTCAACCGACGAACGCTTAGGCGTCGGTCGGAGTTTGCAGAACAGTTTTTCGGTTCTGTTTTTGCGTACATTATGCCGTCGGATCCTCCGACTACCCCCAAAAAACGCAAAGATAAAGACCGACACTCGCGGTCCGCGGTTTCGGCCGAAACCACGGTAAAGCAAACCGAGTGTCTCGGTTTCGCGAAACCGAGAAAACTGCTCAAAGTACAGCTGAACCTATTCTTACAACTGAGGCCCCTGCTACAACTCTTGAATCGACTTCAGAAATTTTACCCACTACGGTGGTTGACTTATCAGACACCATCCCCTTGGATGTCTCTACCCCAGCACGTGGTGCTGCTAGGCCTCCAGCTGCCATGTCCATTAAGGCCTTCGCCAGGGCTAAAGCAGCCAAAACTACTAAAACAGTGCCTGTTAAACCCCCCACATCCAGGCCCTCTTCTAGTTCTCAAATGCTTTCTTTGGCAGAAGATTTAATTTCTTTAATTAGAGGATCTCAATCTCACCCAGACAGGGCCTCTCAGCCCCCAGAGAAGAGACCTAGGGCAGAGCCCCCAGAGCCAGTGTCTTCGGATGATTCTGCTGATGAATCAGTCATCACTGACCAGCCTGAGGCTCCCTTCTCCAATTTTGAAGATTCTGATGCTGAAGAATCCATTCCAGCTGCTTCCCCACCAGAAGAATTCTCCTTTGGGGAAACCTTGCATGCCATGCGAGAACAGTTCCAATGGCAGCAACAGGATTTTTCAGACTCCAGAAAACGACTTAGGACCTTTCTGCACCTCCCACAGCACAGGCCCTTAGCTATACCTCCTGTTCTCTCTGTGGTGGATGATGCTTTCAGTGATGTTTGCTCCGCTCCAGATTCTTTACCCCCAGCCCCTGCCAAACCAGACCGATTTTACAGGGTGCCAGATACTCATCACCACCTTTACAAGGCCCCACTTGCAGACCCAGAAACTATATCCCAGGGTCCCAAGGCAGTAGCCGACCACAGCTAAAACCCTATTCCTTCTGAAAGGGAAGCAAGGTCACTAGACAGATGGGGTAAAAAGGTCTACACTTCAGCTAGAGCTTTAAACTGTCAGTTTCACATGATACAATACCAAGAGTTTATGCTTGATCAGTTAACTAAAAAACTAACCACTGATGAATCTCTTGATAAGAAATATGTATTAGAGATGGTAAATAACATACAACAGGTTAGCAACCATTCCTTAAAATGTGGCTATGATGCACTGGAGGCTTCATTTAGATCAGCCATGACAGGCACAGTGATAAGAAGGCATGCATGGCTAAAGGAACAAGCTTTACCGGATCATGTTAAAGCCAAGTTGCTAGATGCTCCTATGGACAAGACAAGTTTGTTTGGTACACCTGCACAGCAGGTTATGAAGAAAATGGAAGAAAAGGCAAAATCTGTTCAAACTGTCAAAGATTTCTTGCAGGTTCAACCCCCAAGGTTTAGCAGGAACTGGCCTGCCAAAAATTGGTCCTTTCCTGACTCCACAAAATTTCAAAGGGGCAGGAATAGACGTTCCAGAGGCAGAAACCAATCCAGAGGAGGTGCCTACAGAGGACGACAATGGCAAGGTAACAACAGAGGCACAGACACAGCCACTGCCACTGCATCAGCACAACCACAGTGACTTAATCCTAAATCCGCCTACCAGGGAACAAATAGCAGCTCCTCTAGGCGGAAAGTTAACCTTATTTTCAAAGAACTGGCATTACATAACAAAAGACAAGTGGATTTTACAAACCATAGATCAAGGTTACCGGTTTCACTTCCACACTTTACCAGTCAAAAGAGGAATGCCAAATCTACCTCCAAATCAAAAAACAGAGGCTCTACGCCAGATAATGGAGTTAGCAAACATGAGAGCTGTGGAAAGAGTGCCAACAGCAGAACAAGGAAAGGGTTCTACTCCAGACTATTCCTAGTTCCAAGAAAGGAACAAGTTGGAGACCAATTCTCGACCTGTCCACCTTAAATACATACATCATTGTCCCAAAATTCAAAATGCTGACCTTACAGCAACTTCTTCCCATGCTGGGCAAGGAGTCTTGGCTGGTAACTCTAGATCTCAAGGAGGCATACCTGCACGTCCCCATTCGACCAATCTGCAGAAGATACCTCAGATTTCTTGCAGGATCAGAGCACTATCAATTCTCAGCATTGCCCTTTGGCTTATCTACTGCCCAGAGTATTCACAAAATGCCTGGCATCAGTAATCGCCCATTGCAGACTACAGGGAATTCAAATTTACCCATACCTGGACGACTGCCTGCTACAAGGGGACAACAAAAGCAAGCTGACAACAGATTTACAAAGGGTCATTTACTTGCTACAAGGACTGGGATACACAGTCAATTTACAAAAGTCAAGGCTGATACCATCCCAAACAAGGACTTTCTTGGGCGCGGAATTGGACACAGTACAACAAATGGCATTCCTGACTACAGAAAAACAAAAAGAACTTCCTCTTTACTTCTTGGCACTAACAAAGCTGAACAAGTTAACAGCAAGAAAAGTTCTGCAGGCCTTGGGCTTCATGGCATCGTGCATAATCTTGGTCCCATTTGCCAGACTACATATGAGGAAACTACAGTGGTACCTAAAGAATTTATGGTCCCAACACAGACACAGTCTAGAAACAGAAATCCCACTAATTCCATGCTTAAAACAGGAGTTCCTATGGTGGGCTCAGGCATGCCAGTCAAACCCAGGCCTACCCTTTCGCAGATGTCACCCAAGCCAGACCATCACAACAGACGCTTCAGACCTAGGATGGGGGGCCCACATGCTGGACAAATGCGTGCAAGGATTGTGGACACAGGATCAACTTCACCTGCACATCAATCTAAAAGAAATGCTGGCAGTAAAACTGGCAATCCAAAAGTTCAAACCATTTCTCAAAGAGGGCCAGTTGATGATAAGGACAGACAACACCACAGTCATGTGGTACATCAACAAACAGGGAGGCACTCATTCATACCACCTATGCAGAATGACCTTGGAGCTGTGGACCCTGGCACTCAGCTACAACATTCAGTTACAGGCAATATTTGTACCGGGAAAGACAATACTCTAGCAGACATATTAAGCAGAACCACTTCGATGCCCACGAATGGAAGCTGCACCCGGACATCTTCAAGACCATCTCGAAGAAATGGGGAATGCCACAGATAGACCTATTCGCATCACCTCTCAATCACCAGCTCAAAAAAATCTGCACAAGGACATTCCACCCACTAGCATGGAAAGTGGACTCACTCTCCTTCAACTGGAAAGGCCTAACAGCATATGCATTCCCACCTCTTCCTTTGATACACAAGGTACTACTAAAAATCAAGGAAGAACGTCCAAGGATAATCCTGATAGCTCCAAACTGGCCAAGACAACACTGGTACCCACTACTGAAGAGCATGTCTCTGAACAATATGTGGCCAATACCCCTGATGCCTTTGATGTTAACTCAGAACAACTACAGCATCATACATCCAAACCTAAAAACGCTGCAACTGACTGCATGGAACATCTCATAGCAGCAGCTAATCCAGAACTTTCCCAAAGAGTTAAAGACATTATTCTTGAAGCACGCAGACCTTCAACAAGAAGGAACTATGCTGGAAAATGGAAAAGGTTTGTCATTTGGAGTACGGAAAGAGGAAAAGATGTGTCAAGCATAGATATGCCTAACATTCTGGAGTAACTGGCCGAACTTCTTCATTCAGGCCTGTCCTACTCCTCCATCAAGATACATGCATCAGCTATTTCAGCAGAATACAGCTTTGATCCACCTGTTTTTTCGCACCCTTTGCTCAGGCAGTTCCTCAGAGGAATCAAGAATGTAAAACCTCCAAGGAAACCACCATTACCAGCTTGGGATTTAAACTTTGTGCTAGAAAAGTTGACACTATCACCCTTTGAACCAGCAGCAACAGCAGACCTACAACACCTGTCATGGAAAACTGCTTTCCTACTGGCAATTACTTCAGCAAGGAGGGTTTCAGAACTACAGGCCTTAATGGCAGTGCAACCCTTCCTAATCTTCCACCAAGATAGTGTCCATGAGGACTAATCCTACATTTATGCCCAAGGTGGTATCCAGAGTGTCTTTAAACCAGGCAATCCACCTACCTACCTTCTTTCCCAACCCACAAAACAGAGGGGAAAGAATACTGCATACCTTGGATGTACATAGACAGCTACGCTACTACTTGGACAGAACAAAAAATAGCAGAAAGACTGACCAACTTTTTGTAGCATATGCAACAGGAAGGGAAGGAAAAGCTATTTCCAAACAGACAATCTCCAAATGGATAGGAAATTGCATACGATTCTGTTACTCCTTCCATGGAAAACCAATTCCACAGGACATAACACCTCATTCTACAAGGGCAACAGCCACTACCACAGCCTTCTTACGAGGAGTGGCAACCAAAGACATTATTGAGGCGGCTACTTGGACCTCCGTGCATACATTTGCCAAGCATTATAATTTGCCTCTATATTCCAGATCCCGAGCAGGGTTTGCAACTGCTGTACTGCAAGGGATCCTAAACACACCATAATCTACTTTTATCCTCCTCCCCTAGTTGGCTATGGTATTCTACCCACTTGTTATGACTGCAGATGCATCCATGAAGGACATAGTACAGTTTTGTACCTACCATAAATGTAGATGTCCGAACTGGATAGCATCTGCAGTCAGGATTACCCTCCCTCCTTCCCGTCGGTGGTACGCCTAGGGTGTTTATGCTCCTAATAGCTAGCTGTTGGGGGGGAGTCTTTTATGGTGTATTTGTTTGTATATATGTACATATATGCTTATTACTGTGTTTACCTTTATCCATTTGGAAACATTGGCATCTATCCAAATTTTTAGCCTGCAAGAGGGCTACTGGCATCTGGGGCAAGAAACACTGAGGAAAATGGCGTCGGCTGATGCTTTTATACCCGAAGACCAACAAAGATGACGTCGGGTGGAGTGCGACATCAGCCGAAGCCGGACCCGGACTTTGGAATCCGGCCGACTGCAGGGCTGCCTGACGACAGGACAACCCACTTGTTATGACTGCAGATGCTATCCAGTTCGGACATCTACATTTATGGTAGGTACAAAACTGTACTTTCAGCACCTACCTCGTGATCGGAGCCTGCTGCTTCGGTGCCAAGAGAATCCTCTATTTCTTCTGATTGGGGGGTTTTTTCACACTGGAGCAGAGGTGCCTTCGATGCTGTGAGGAGAGTAATGTCCCCTAGGACATCCGCAACTTCAGGACCAGTGATCTCCTCCCCTAAACTGTCTCTGTCTTCTTCTGCTTCAAAGATCCCACTAAAGCGTAGAGACTCGAATCCTCAGGAAACACCACTGGGTGGACCCTGCTCTTCTGAGACCTCACCAGAAGCTCCCCAGTGATGAGGTTCCCAGGAACAGATTATGCAAGAGGAAGCATCTGGACACTCCACAGGAATCCATCACCTCAGACACCGACTTAAATGAATCAGAAGGGTCCCCACAGTCTTCCTTGGAGGATATCTCCTTTGCAGATATCTTGAAAATCCTTAAACAGAGGGGTGGCTGGGTAGCCCATCAACCCCACTGATGAGTCTGTTCTCCTGAAGGCTTTTGGATCTCTGTCCTCCACCTCTTGGGTGTCTCCGCCCTTCGATGAGCTTTATGGAGCTGGTCTCATGAAGGGTGTGGGAGTCTCCAGACACCATGGAGCCCGTCCCCAGGAGGCCTAATAAATTTATAACTTACCCCCCCCCCAAGACAAGATTTTTCTCACTAAGGGAGTGCTTGTTGATGCCATGGTGGTGGCGGCAGCCGCCAGGAAAGATGTCAGAACCTTTATCTGTCCATCTTCCTAATAGGGATACTAAGGATCATGGATAGGTACGGAAAGCACATGTTTATTTTAGCAATTTTTGCCATACCATCACTGAACTACCTTACACATTTTACGAGATTGCAAAGGGATTTCCTAAAAGAGCTTTGAGATACTCTATGGGGTTAGTAGCTGAGGGAGTGTCAGAGAAGGTTGCTTCCCAGCTTGCTACTCTTAATTCTGTGGTAAACTCTTCCATGTGTCTGGTTTCGTATGCAGCTGATGGAACGAGTAGGGCAGTGGGTACAGGAATTGCTCTAAGGAGACATTTCTGGATGCACTTGTGTTCCTTTGTGGAGCCCTTTGTCATCCTTTAACACCCCTTTTGATGGTTTGTCTCTTTTCGGGCACAAAGTGAAGTAAACTCTTACCAGGTGTGAGCAAGAACAAAAGAGAGTCTGCTGTCTGAGTCTGTTTTTCCACCCCTGCTAGACCCTACCCCAAAGGTCAGAGAGGTAGAAAAATGTGGTTCCCTAAACCCCAAGGAGGTTTTCAGGACACACATGGTGAACCTCCCCTCCAGGGCCAGAGAAGTGGGCAATAATGGAAGACGTCGCCCACGCGGTAGAGGGTGTCTGCAGAATCAGGGCAACAGAGATCAGTTCTTTGGGAAGTCCTACAAGCGCTCCTAAAAGGAGGCCCGCCTGTCCAACTCTGGAGGCAGTCTGTGGACACATCTTTGTACCCAGGCGCCTGGCTAAAACTCACAAAAGACAGCTGGGTACAAAGCATCATTTCCAGAAGATACTTTATTCCCTTCGCCACTCCACCACCTGTAACAAAAATCCTGGACATTCCATCCAGTTACAGGGAACATGCAGCCATAGAGATTTTGTTAGAAAAAGTCATCCAACCAAGCCCCCAGACCAGACAGGATCCGAAACTTACTCAAGGTTCTTTTTAGTTCCAAAGAAAACGGGGGACTAGAGACCTATATTGGATCTCATCAGACTAAACAGATCTGTCAAAGAGAAGTTCCGGGTGGTCACGCTACAGTCGATGATTCCATTTCTAGGAAAAGGCATTTGGATGTGCTCTGTAGATCTCCAGGATGCGTACTACCATATAAAATTGGCCAGACCATCCAGGGATCTGCACTTTTGGCTGGGAGCCAATCACTACAAGTTTCGAGCCCTGTCCTTTGGTGTCAGTACAGCCTCCCAGTGTGTTCACCAAATGCATGGCAGTGGTCATGGTTCACCTGAGGCATTTGGAATTCCAGGTGTTTCTGTACTTGGATGACTGGCTCCTCACTGACACCACCAGGCATCAGCTCATACAAGCCAGGGACACCACTTTGAGCCTTTGCAGCTAATTGGGGATTACCATAAACTCAGAAAAATCTGCCTTGTTGGCATCGCAACATATTGTTTTTATAGGAGCAGACCTGGACAACCACCACCACCCTAAAACTTCCTTCAGAAAGGGTTTCTGACCTTCGACAACAGATTCTACAACTTCTTTCGGGAGACAAGATACCAGCCTCAGAGGTATTCAAATTGTTGGGGAAGATGACGACTGTAATCATAGCAAGTCCCTTGGGGCGTATGCACATGCGGATTCTACAGCGGCTCCTGTTTATGCAATGCTCCTATCAAGAACTTCCAATGTCACATCTGATTACTCTAACAAACTCCTGCAGAAAAGATCTTCGGTGGTGGTTGACATCTCCTCAAGTAACGATGGGTCATCCCTTTACCCTACCCACTCCTGCCACTGTGACCATGGATGCTTCTCTGATTGGGTGGGGGGGGCTATTATCAGGGGAGAACAGCCCAAGGTACATGGAACGAATTAGACTCGTCTGCATATCAATGTTCTGAAGATGAGAGCGGTACTCTTGGTGCTGCAGTACTTTCAGGACTGTCTTCCTTTGGGAACAGTTGCGATTCAGACAGACATGTCTGCAGTCTGGTACATAAACAAGGAGGTACCAAGTCTTATCCCCAATATTTAGAGGCCCTGAGAGTATGGCAGTGGGCTACCTCCACCCAGCGCTTTCTGATAGCAACGCACATCCCGGGGAAATCCAACATGATTGCAGACAAACTGAACAGGGGAATTTTGTTGCTTCACGAGTGGAGTGGTCCCTCAAGGAAGAGAAAGCAGAAAGGATGTTCCGCAGATGGGGCCAGCCTTGCTGTGATCTCTTTGCATCCCCCATGAATACAAAATGCAGCAGCTACTTGCCCTAATCCCCCTTCTGGGAGATGCCCCAAGAGACGCCCTCATACACGATTGGCTCCCGGGTTTTCTTTATGCCTTCCCACCAATCCCTCTGATACCCAAAGTGTTACAGAAAGCAAAAGCCTTGAAGGACCATCATTCTAATAACCCCTTACTGGCATGGTCAGATTGGTTCCCCTTCCTTTGACCTTATCTATTGGAAGAACCTTGGATTCTGGACCCAGTTCCAAACCTCCTGATTCACTCATCGGGGGCTATTCATCCCAGTTTTCAGTCCCTGAAATTGACAGCTTGGCTGCTCTAATTCCCAGTATAGCCAGGTTCCATAACCTCTCAAATGAAACACAACACATCTTCAATTGTACCTCAGCAAATGGAACAGATTTTCTATATGGGCTTATCAGAATGATATTGACCTTTACCTAGCCCTGATTTCCTCTCTCTTGGAATTTTTGACTATGCTTTTCAACAAATTGCTGCTGCAGCTACCATTCGTGTTCAGCTTCCGGCAATCTTTAATTTTCACCTTGGCAGTGAGGGATTTAATGTAATGTCACATAAACTGTCCAAAGCCTTTCTTAAGGGGACCATGCACCTGAGACCTCCCGTTAAATCCCCTTATACACCTTGGAATTTGAATTTTATGCTTTCACGCTTTATTCTTCCACCATTTGAACAAGCTTCTTCATGTGAATTGAAGTATTTATCTTGGAAAACCATTTTCTTAGTAGCCATCACATCTGCTTGGAGAGTTTCAGAATTGCAGGCCTGTCTATTAAACCCCCTTATTTGATTTTTCGTTCCGATAGTTTCCCTATGAATAAATCTGTCATTCTTGCCCAAGTTTGTTCTGAAGCTAATCTTAACCAAATGATAGAATTACCGTTTTCCCCCAATCGTAGCAATAAGTTGGAGTATATGCTGCACAAACTTGATGTTCACAGGCAACTTAGATTCTACCTGGATAGAACCAAAGAATTTAGAAAATCTGAACAGCTCTTTGTTCCTTTTTCAGAGTCCAAAAAAGGTGGACCTGTGGCAAAAACCACTCTGTCGAAATGGCTACAGATTGCATCTCCTTTACTTATTCCTCAGTGAATGCTCCACTACAACACAAAATAAAGGCCCATTCAACTAGAGCTGTTTCCACTACTTCGGCCTTTACTGCTAGGTTACCAATAGATAACGATTTGTGCAGCAGCCACTTGGTCAAGGCCTCATACCTTTATCACTCATTGTAAAGTAGATAGGGCCTCCAGGGACAAGGGCTTCTTTTGGTTCCATTGTCCTGAGGAGTATACTCCCTTGAGCCACCCAAGAAAGATGGTGCTTGGAACGCTACCCATCAGTAAGAATGAACTGCGAGATAGAACAAGTTCACATAAAGAAGTTATGTACACCATAACATTCCATGTGAGTTCATCTCGCCTTCTTTCTTGCGTCCCACCCGCCTAGCCCCTCCAGGCTTTCTCAAAAACTGAGAATTATGATTTGTCATGGTCTGATGGTCTTTTTCCATTGTTTTCTTCTCTTTGGGGACCAAGAATGGTATATGGTGTATTGGGGCAGCAAACAAGATCCGAGGTTGGTCTGATGAAGCGGATGTTATTCCGAGAAAGCACTTGCCTACTACAATTAAAGGACATATTGATTTTCGCTGCTGTGTGGAACCAGATTGTTTTTCTTTATCTTGTATTCTCTGGTTTTTGCATCTGATTCCTTATTTGGTTCAAGGACTGTTTTTGTTTGGTATAAAATCTGAGGTAACACAGGATGCATCATGGGATAGGGAGTTGGCCTCGAGCTGGTTGGAGACATCAAGCTTTATATTTGGCTGAGTCAAAGCCGAGGATTGGCTCTGAACCTATCAGTAAGAATGAAGACAAGATGAACAACTCACATGGAACGTTATGGTGAGTACATAACCTTTTATTCGCAAATCTGAGCAGCTTCGATGTTCTCCATGTTTCACTGTTGCAGTCATTACATTTGGGTTATCTGCTTACAGGTAGCTCTCAGTCGGCCTGATTATCAAAGTCTTGGGTCATGTGTCGGTTGCTGTCTCATCTTCCATGACTTCAGGTAGTCAGGGGTATAAAGCATGCAGCCGATGCCATTACACCAGTTTTTCTTGCCGTGCGGTGCTCGAAGCAGAAGCAGTTCGC
Source organism: Protopterus annectens (assembly GCF_019279795.1). NCBI lineage: Eukaryota > Metazoa > Chordata > Ceratodontiformes > Protopteridae > Protopterus > Protopterus annectens. The sequence goes on from NC_056743.1 coordinate 121,974,345, forward strand.
AAGTGCCGGTCGGCCGACTCCTGAAATTTTCGTTTTCGAGTTTTAGAACCAAAGTCTTCAAAAAAACTAAGTACCCCATTGGGGATCCTTTTTCTTGCTCTAAGCCGATGTCAGTAAAAGTTAACAATTTTATTACTTGTGGAAAGCAAATACCTCATAAAAATTTTCATTCATACTGCATTCCTTGCTTAGGCCCAGACTACGACATCCCTCGCTTTCGTGGCTTATTCAGTCCTCGCACTATTCATAGTCAGTTAATTTTCGCATCAAATTATTTCGGTACTCTGTTCAATTATCCAGAAATGGCTTCGGTAAGCCGTCCGACTACCAACATTCCGAAAAAACGTAAAGATAGACAGAGACTGCATAGATCCAAAACTGCCGACGACGCTTCCGTTAAGCTAGTCGCCAGTTCACCGGTACTCAGTGATTCACTTTCGCAGCCCCTGATACCTGCTACTTCAGATTCACAGGCCTCTACTGAGACCCATTCGAAGTCTGGTGTGCCGTGAGATGCTTCTTCGACTACAGAACTGGCGGACGTCTCTACCTTGAATGGGTCTGGAGCCGCTGTGCAGACACTGGCTTTTGAGAGTGTTTTCAGGCCAACTGACTTGCATATCAAACTGGTGCCATCTTCTTCTTCAAGGCCTTAAACTCGATCCACTCCTAGAAAACAGACGCCCAGCCTGCATGGTCCGGCCCATATGCTTAAAAAAACAAGAATGGCTGAAGGACCTTATTACTCTTATCAGGGGAAGCCAGCCTTCTCCCTCTAAGAGACCTAGAACTGATTTTCCTTCTGATGAGGATTCTGAAATTTCTGATGTTATGTAGTCCTATCTCGCCTACATTCTTACCCGTGGGTTCAGAGCGGAATATGGGCTCTGACTCGGCCGATTTTTACTAGCTCAAAGTCTCTCATTGGCTGGGCTGAGGGTATCGCATGGTGCACTGCTCCCTATCCCCAGATCTCGTTTGCCGCTTGTATAGCTCGGACGTGGTCTCGTTTGGCTGTGGCTAAGTACCCTCTTTTTTACTATTTCTCTTTGAGAAAGTTGTTTGTTCAGACCCAAAAGCTATTTTAATAGCTATTCTTGCTGATCGCTAATTTTGTGTGTGTTTCAGTGCTTGTGTGTTAGTTGTGTGGTATCCCCCCTGTTCCAGCGGGCTAGGCCCGTTTTAGTTAGAGGACTTAGTCCTCCCCTTTGTCGTTGGATTAACCTTTGGTCTTTGTGTTACCTGTGTTTTACCTTGAACCATTTTAATTGGAGGCTCTTGTGTGTGTGGCTAGTACTGTTTTTCCCGGTGTGTCTATTTTGTGTGAACCGTTCATTTAGAGGTTCTCAGTGTGCCTAGTTGGTTTTGTATCTGGTGGTCAAATTTGTGTGATGTTTTGTGAGTTGCATCTAGGTGTCCTTTACCGTTCATTGTAAAATGTCCAAAGATCAGAAGGAACATAAGCCTTCTGGCTTTAAGAAATGTTCCAAATGTGGATATAAAATGTCCATCACGGATGGACATTGTGTGTCTACTGCCTCGGAGCCATCCATTTACAGTAGTCTTGTAGCTTTTGCCACGCGTTTAGTCCTAGGGTGCTCCAGCAGAGAAAAAACAAGTTAATATTAAAGGGACTTTTAAAACCATCTTTTGAGGAAGCTATTGATTCATCTTCTAGTACTAAGCCTAAAGCTTCCAAGTCCAAGAAATGGTCTCCGACTCCATCTGCCACCTCGGAGCCTCCGGAGAAGATTACGGTGTTGGACTCTACCTCCTCGGCTCCACTGTCTTCGGGGCCGCAGGAGGTAACTGTATTCACCGAATCTGCGTCTGCTCCAATTATCCTTGAGCCCATTTGGTGCCGATTGCCCAGTGTCAGGCTTGGTTCACCGGACAAGAGATCCCAATTTCCATCAATCTCTTCCAAATCCTCCAGGCTTTCTGATTTGGATGTTGACAGGGTAGTGCAGAGGCTCCTGCAGTCGCCGGTGTTGGCCAAATTGTTTTCGGCTCCGACCCACTCGGCTCTGGAGCCAGTTTCCATAACCGTTTCGATGATTCCTCCTCCGAGCACATCCTTGTCATCTGAGCCGGTATGCTCCGCGTGATGATCCTGCGCCGGCTCCCATACCCCCTTTGGGTCTATCTGTGCCGACTTCGGCTCCGACCATGTGGGTTCCGTCCACAGGGTTCGAGACTTGGGTCTCTTCGGCCGGGCCTGAGGAGGATACTTTGGGACAGCTGTCTGTTCCGAGTCTCCCACTCGGTGCATCAGCTCGGGGGACCCTGGTCCCGGTTGTGGCCTCGCTGGCCAGTCAGTTATCTGATCCGGGCAGACCTGCCTTCAAGGCCATGTGGAGCGCGCTGGCAAGATCATCAGCTACATCACCCGGGTCGGTCATTCCGTCTCCCACCACCCCGGCGAGAGCCTCTGACACTCACCTGTCCTTGGACAATAGAGCACTAGGCCCTAAGGGCACCCCCACGAGTGGTCCCCAACCTTCTGAGGGTCTCCCAGAGTCTTTGCCTGAGGATACCCCTAGAAAGAAATTGTGCAAAAGGAAGCACATAGACTCCCAGGATGTCTCTCACCTCAGATATTGACCTCGAGGAATCGGCAGGGTCCCACAAGTCTTCCTCTGATGATGTTTCCTTCTCCAATATCCTGGAGATACTGAAACAGAGGGGGCTGGCCTTCCAAAACTCCTTCCAAGGAGGAGTCTGTGTTCCTTAAGGCTTTTGGCGCGCAACCTTCCGCCTCCAGGGTGTCTGCACCCTTCGAACTGCTTGACCTCATTTGTCGAAGAGCGTGGGAAAATCCTGATTTTGTGGAGCCTGTGCCCAGGCGTCCCAACAAATTCATGTCCGCACCCCAGGGAAAAGTTTCTATCAAAAGGAGTCCCGGTAGATGCCGTGGTGGTGGCAGCCACCCAGAAGGAAGTTGCAGAATCTTCCTCATCAGTCCATCCTCCTAACAAGGAGTCTAGGACCATGGACCGGTACGGGAAGCGTACCCTATCTTCAGCAACCTTCACCGAATTATTTATCTCACTTCACTCTGCTCCAGAGAGATCTGAAAGAACTGGGAGATACTCTTGCGGGTAACATACCTGAGGCGGTAGCTCAGACGGTTAACGCACAGGTTTCTACCCTCAACTCCATCACTAACTCATCCATGCGGCTCATCTCATTTGTGGCCGAGGGAGCGAGTAGGTTGGCGAGCTCAGGGGTCGCCCTTAGAAGGCAAGCCTGGCTATGCCTGTGTCACTTCGAGGAGGCCTTCAAATCATCCTTCACTGATGCCCCATTTGACGGTTCCTCCTTGTTTGGGACCAAAGTGAAAAAGACACTCACCAGGTGCGAGCAAGAGGGAAAGACCCTGTCTGCTGTCGGGGTCCGTTTTTCCCTTCCTTCTAGGCCTTATCCCAAGGCCCAGCGGGGGGTGGGGTGGGTGTTGGTTCAAGAAATCAGAGTTTTTTTCCTGCCGCACAAGGTGAACCCCCCTCCAGAGGCAGGAGAGGGGGGGGTTACTCAGAGAGACGTTGCCCCCAGAGGCAGAGGGGCCCCCCGCAATTCGGGAGACCACGATTCCTTTCGTGGCTCTCCATACTCTCATTCCTGAGGGTGTGCCTGACTGCGCTTATCTGGAGCCAGTCGGGGGTCGAATTTCCTTATACCCGGAAGCTTGGGAGAGCATCACCCAGGACCATTGGGTACTAAGGATAGTTTCCGGAGGTTACCTCATCCCATTTTCTTCAATGCCCCCGCCAATAAGAAAAATCACAGACGTTCCACCCAGTCAAAGGGATCAAGCAGCCTCAGAGGTGTCTCAGCTGCTGGAAAAAGGAGCCATCCAACCAGTCCCCTCAGACCAAATCAGATTAGGGACTTACTCAAGATTCTTTTTGGTGCCGAAAAGAACAGGGGACCCGAGACCCATACTAGATCTCAGTCAACTCAACAATTACGTACACAAGTCCAAGTTTCGTACGGTCACTCTACAGTCAATTCTCCCATTGTTGGGAGAGGAAGTTTGGATGTACTCCATTGATCTCAAGGATGCTTATTACCATATCAAAATGGACAAAGCATCCAGGAGTCACCTACGCTTCCGGCTGGAAGCCAATCACTTCCAGTTTCGAGCCCTGCCCTTTGGTCTCACCACAGCCCCCAGGGTGTTCACCAAATGTATGGCAGTGGTGACGGCTCACTTGAGATGTCAAGGATTCCAGGTGTTTCCGTACCTGGATGACTGGCTCCTTACCGCCCCCACCAGGCATCATCTAGTTCAGACAAGGGACGCTCACCTCAATCTGTCAACAATTGGGCATAACGATAAACTGGGAAAAATCTGCCTTATTGCCCTCACAGCGTGTCACCTTAATAGGAGCAGAGCTGGACACCATTCAAATGCGAGCATTCCTACCACAAGAAAGGATCACGGTATTGCAATGACAAATTTATATACGGATGCCACTCAGACAAGCGCTGGCAAGATTGGTTCTACAACTCCTAGGGACCATGTCAGCGACTATCATGTTAGTCCCTTTAGAGAGATTACACATGAGACTTCTTCAGTGGCTCCTCTTTGTCCAGTGGTCTCTACAAAGACTCCCACTATCTCATCCCATCCATCTTAATCACAGACAGATGCAAGCATGACCTCCGTTGGTGGCTGTGCACCAACAATTTGAACAGGGGAAAGCCCTTCGTTCCTCCTGTCCCTGTTGCCACGGTGACCACGGACACCTCCCAGATGGGATGGGGGGACATTATCTCGGCAGGACAATCCAAGGCACGTGGCAAGAACACGAGGTACATTCGCATATAAATGTCCTAGAGATGAGAGCAGTGCTTCTTGCATTGCAAGCACTTCAGGAAGTTCTTCCTGTAGGGACTATTGCGATACACTCAGACAACATGTCAGTAGTGTGCTATCTCAACAAGCAAGGGGGGACACAATCATACCCCCTATGCAGTGAGGCTATACGAGTGTGGAATTGGGCAATAGCTTTACAACGGTTTCTGGTGGCGACGCACATTCTGGGGAAGTCCAACGTAATAGCGGATAGGCTAAGCAGAGCAGCTCTTATACCTTACGAGTGGTCCCTGAATCGCCTGGTAGCAGTGTGAATCTTCAGCAGGTGGAGTCAGCCTTGCTGCGACATGTTTGCCAGCCCTCTCAGTGCGAAATGCAGCAACTACTTCACGCTGATCCCCCCACAGGGGGAATCACCCAGGGACGCTCTGGTTCACGATTGGCCCTCCGGTCTGCTTTATGCTTTCCCTCAGTTTCCCCTTCTCTCAAGGGTGATTCAGAAAGCTCAATCCTTGGGAAGCAGAATGATTCTGATTGCCCCACATTGGCCTCGTCAAGTATGGTTTCCCTTTCTTCAACCATACGTTGTGGACACTCCTTGGATTCTGGACCCTCTACCAGATTTACTGACACATGGAGCAGTTCCACCTCTCTCTGAGGACACTCCGCTTGACAGCCTGGCTACACCACTTCCATCGCTAGTCAGACGTCATAATTTTTCACCGGAGGTGGTCCATATTCTATCGTCCGCCCATAAGCCATGCACTAGAAAGATTTACTCTAGCAAATGGAAAAGGTTTTCCATCTGGGCTCATACTAGAGGTATCGATCCTTCTACAGCCCCGATAGATTCAGTTCTGGAATTCTTGTCAATGCTTTTCTATCGGGGATCCGCATCAGCCACCATCAAAGTTCAACTGGTGGCAATATCTAATTTCCACGTAGCGAATGAACCTAGTCCTATGGCCCACAGACTATGCAAAGCATTCTTTAAAGGTACCCTGTTACTTCGTCCCCCAGTGTACGAACCCGTCATGCTCTGGGACCTCAATTTTGTTCTCCAAGCCCTCACACTACCACATTTTGAACCTGCAGCTACCTGTGAATTAAAATTCTTAACATGGAAAACAGCATTTTTAATAGCTATCAGTTCAGCACAGCGGGTCTCGGAAATTCAAGCACTCTCCATCAAACCCCCGTATTTAATCTTTCACAAAGATAGGGTCTCTGTCTTAGACCAAACCCATTGTTTCTTCCTAAATTGGCTTCTGTGTCTAACATTAATCAGTCCATTGAGCTGCCAGTATTCTTACCCCACTTCTCTAACAAGGCACAATTTAGATTTCACCAATTGGATGTACATAGACAGTTACACTTCTATCTATACCGGACAAAAGATATCCAGAAATCTGACCAGCTGTTTCCTTTTTGGAAAAACAATTGGGTTCTCAGATATCCAAGGTTACGCTGTCTAGATGGATAGCCAGTTGCATCTCTTTCATCTATCAGGTAGGAGATAAAAATTTGCCATTTCCAGTCAAGGCACACTACGCGGGCTGTCTCCACATCCATAGCCTATCAAGCTAGTTTGTCAATGGATGATATATGTGCTGCAACTACTTGGGCTTCTCCCCACACCTTTGTTTCTCATTACAAATTGGACGTGGTCACCAGGGGCAGATCTTCCTTTGGTTCCACAGTTTTCAGGGGTATTTTCCTATGAGCCACCCAGGATGTAGGTGCTAGGGACGCTGTCCCAATAGTAAGAATGTAGGCGAGATAGGACTACATAACATCAAGAAGTTATGTACTCACCATAACGTTCGATGTATGTAGTCCATCTCGCCTCACATTCTTACTTGCCCTCCCACCTTCCCCCTGCCTGGAGGATTTGGAGCATAAGATTTGGAGTATAGGTTGTCACCTGCGGAGTCCCTTTCTTTAGTGATTGTTTATAGGAATGTGAGGTGTGTATGAAGTGCATATGTTGTTTCGCAGCAAACTAGATCTGGGGATAGGGAGCAGTGCACCATGGGATACCCTCTTAGCCCAGCCAATGAGAGACTTTGAGCTAGTAAAAATCGGCCGAGTTGGAGCCGATATTTGGCTCCGACCCCACGGGTAAGAATGTGAGGCGAAATGGACTACCTACATCGAACGTTATGGTGAGTACATAACTTCTTGATGTTAAGTTGTCAATCTCGCCTTCATTCTTGCTTGATGGGTTCGGAGCCGATCCTCGGCTCCGACTCGGCACTTGCTTTAGCTCGAGAACTCCTTTTACCAGCTCGAGGCAGCCCCATATCCCATGATGCAAGGCAGTAAGTACCCAGATCTCGTTTGCCGCTTCGCTTGGGAGGTCTTCTCTTTACCAGCTCCTGGTAAGTTGTTCACTTTTGTGAAGTATTAAGCCCCTTTTTACTAAAAAACCTTGTATTAATAGTTTTAAACTTATATTATTCCTTTTCTGACAGAAATTTCCTGTCTCCTTTATTTTTTGTTAGTGTATCTTAAAAAACCCTTCCCATCCCCCCCCTGTTAGGGTGTGTGTATTGTTTTTGTAGAATACCTTTTGGTATTTATTTAAGTCTAATTTTTGACTGGTGTGTGTGTGTGTGTGTGTTTTCGGCACCATGTCAAAGGAGAGGGTCTCAGGTTTTAAGAAGTGTGACTCGTGCTGTCAGAAGATGTCTCTGACAGACGGTCACACTTCTTGCCTGTATTGTCTGGGCCCTCTTCACCTGCAGGACTCCTGTGCTATTTGTCACTCCTTCAGCCAGAGAGTCCTGCAGGAGAGACATAACAAACTGGTTCTTAGGGGCCTTCTTAAGCCGGAGGGCTCTCCGGCTAAGTCGGCTCCATCAAAACCAGCAAGAGTTTCCAAGGCCCAGGCTTCTGTTCCTAAGCCTGCGGCCTCGGCTCCGACTTCGTACTGAGTCGAGATCGGCTCGGCTGGAGCCGATTCTGGCTTTACAGCGCCGGCACCGATGGCTATCGGTGCCGAACCTATTTTGACCACTTCGATGTCGGCTCCGATCGGCTCCGACACCCATGTGGCACAGGCATCGGTGTCGGCTCCGATCGGCTCCGACACCGTTACTTTGGTGGCTGTATCGGCTCCGGCTGGAGCCGATACATCAACGTTCTGTCGGCTCCGAAGTCGGCGCCGACAGGATCTGTAATATCGGCTCCGATGGCTCATTCCAGGAAGAGGTCGAGGTCTCCTTCCTTGGAGCCGATACTTTCGGCTCGGCCGCCTCTTCTATGGGAACGGAGCCATCGGAACCGATCTTCAAGGTCATCCAGGTTGTCAGATCATGACCTAGAGAGAGTGGTCAGTAGATTACTCAAGTCACAGGTACTGGCCCAAATGCTACACAGTCCGTCTCAGCAGGCGACTGTTGGTCCACACCCGTTACAGTTCCTCCTTCAACTCTACCCCAGAGTTTGGAGTTGGAGTCTTCGGCATGGTTACTGCTACGGCTGGAGGACGGATACCCCTTCTGTTCCTTCAGCCTCTACTCTTATCTCCTCTTCCTTAGAGGGATTCGTGGTCGGGCTTCCATGGTCTCCTCCGAGGGGTGAGTGGCATCGACCCTTGTCCGAGCCCGCTCTTCCCTTGGAGCCTCGGCCTTGGTGAGCTCGGCTCCGACATCTGCCTCGGAGACTTCCCTTCGGTGGTCCCGGAGTTCCTAGCTCTTGGAGCGGGTTCTCTCGGACCTGCCTGGGAGGAGCATTCGAGGTAATGAAGAGTGTACTGGCCACTGGTATCAGTCAGCAGTCTGTTCCGTAGCTCCTCCCTCTATAGTACCTGTTGACATCTCTGCCACTTCTCTTGCTACAGGACCCAGAGATCCTCCGCCTCAGGTTTCCCCATTGGGAATTTCCCCTCTTCCGAGGACTCTCCTGATGTTTCAGGAGATCCTCCTAGGAAGAGGACTTGTAAGAGGAAGCATGTAGACTCCCGAGTCTGTCACTTCGGATACTGACTTTGATGAGTCAGAGGGATCCCTAGATCCCCTCTGAGGATGTCTCCTTCTCAGACATCCTAGAACTTCTGAAACAGAGGGGAAACTGGCCCACCAACAATCCCTCTGAGGATGAGTCAGTATACCTAGAGGCGTTTGGATCTCGGCCCTCCACCTCCTGGGTGTCTCCGCCTTCGACCCCTTATGCAGGTTATTGCACGAAAGGCGTGGACAGCTCCTGACTCTGTAGAGCCAGTCCCTAGGAGGCCTTCTAAATTTATCACTGCCCCTAGTGACAAACAATTCCTTACCAAGGGTGTCCCGCTGATGCCATGGTGGTGGCTGCGGCCACCAAAAGGAACTTGCAGATCCTTCTGTGCCCGTCCATCCTCCTAATAAGGACTCTAGGACCATGGATAGGTATGCAAGCGGATGTTTTCCTCAGCGACCTTTGCTATCGTTAAGCTGAATTATCTTTGTCACTTCACCAGACTCCAGAGAGATATCCTGAAGGAGCTGGGAGAAGTAGTTCAGGATCCTACAGCTGCAGGGGCTCAAGAAAGATTGCTTCGCAGCTAGGAACCCTCAATTCCATTGCTAACTCCTCCATGCGGCTAATATCTTATGCTGCGGATGGGCGAGTAGAGCCGCAGGCACAGGTGTGGCTCTTAGGCGCCAAGCCTGGATGCGGCTATGTGATTTTATGGATCCCTTTAAGGCGTCCTTCACAAATTCTCCCTTTGATGGGTCAGCTTTGTTTGGCCCTCAGGTGAAGGAGACCTTGACCAGGTGTGAGCAGGACGGCAAGACTCTTTCTGCTGTTGGAGTCCGTTTTCCACCCCTTCTAGGCCTTATCCCAAAGGACAGAAGGGTGGGAAGATGTGGTTCCGTAAATCCCAAGGAGTCACGCGGATTCACGTGGTCAGTTTACCCCTAGAGGCAGAGGGGTAACAACAACAGGCGCCGCTCTAGAGGCAGAGGGGTCCAAGAACCAGGGAAACAGGGAGCCTCTCTCTGATAAGCCCTTTCAGCATCCCTGAGGTGTTGCCCGGCTGTCCCTCCTTGGAGGCAGTCGGGGAAGATTATCACTGTACCCAGAAGCCTGGCATTCCCTCACTCAAGACAGATGGGTACAGTCGATCATATCCAAGGGTTACATAATTCCTTTCGAGGAAAGTCCCTTCCCTCAAGTTCCCTTCCAGATGTACCACCGGTCTAAGGGAAATTGCAGAGTTAGAAATCGCAAAACTACTGCAAAAAGAGCCATTCAGCCAGTTACAATAGACCATTCAGGGCCGGAATCTACTCAAGGTTCTTTTTGGTCCCCAAAAGACGGGAGACTGGAGACCAATATTGGATCTCAGCAGACTCAACAAGTCTGTCAGGAAGACAAGATTCGAATGGTCACTCTTCAGTCAATTCTGCCCTTCTTACAGAAGGACAACTGGATGTGCTCAATAGATCTTCAGGATGCGTACTTTCACATCAAAATTCACAGAGCAATCTGGACATTTCTCCGCTTTCGGCTGGGGTCCAGTCACTTCCAGTTCAGAGCCCAACCCTTTGGTCTCACTACAGCCCCAGAGTGTTCACCAAATGCATGGCAGTGGTCACGGCTCACCTGAGGCGTCAAGGATTCCAGGTGTTTGCGTATCTCGACGTCTGGCTTCTATCAGCCACTACCAGGCATCAGCTTATACAACGCAGCTATTACACAATAAACCATTGTTCTCATTTGGGCATCTCAGTCAACTTGAAAAGTCATCCTTATTGCCCTGCCAGTCTATTACCTTCATAGGCAAACTTAAACACTGTTCGGATGTCAGCTACCCTTACAGAACAAAGAGTTTCAGACATTCAGACTCATGTCAGGATCATTCTGGCCAGCAAGAAAGTACAGGCCAGAATGGTTCTAAAGGTATTAGGTCTCATGGCTGCGGCCATTACTCTTCTTCCCTGGCCCGATTCTACATGCGCCTCCTTCAGTGGATGCTGTTCACACAGTGGTCATACCAGCAACTCCCAATCGTCACCAGATTCTGGTGACACAAACATGCAAAGAACATCTTGCTTGGTGGATCACATCGTCTCAGGTTCACCAAGGCAGGTGCTTTGTACCCCGTCCCGATAGCCACTGTCACCACGGATGCCTCCCTGATCGGGTGGGGGTCATTATCAGGGCAGGATGGTTCATGGGGCGTGGCAACCGTTCGAGTACCATCTGCACATAAATGTCCTGGAGATGAGAGCAGTGCTTTTAACGTTGCAAGCCCTCAACGACTTTCTTCCCGTAGGGACAATTGCAGTCCACACAGACAACATGTCTGTAGTTTGGTATATCAACAAACAGGGCGGAACCAAGCCCTACCCCTTGTGTCGAGAAGCCCAGACTATGGCAATGGGCGATCTCCTCTCATCGGTTTCTGGTAGCAACGCATATCCCTGGGAAAACCAACATTATAGCGGACAGATTGAGCAGAGCTATTCTCATGCCTCACGAGTGGTCTCTCAAGCAATCCATAGCGGAAGAGATTTTTCTGGAATGGGGTCGTCCATGTTGCGATCTTTTTGCTACTCCCCAAAACAGCAAATGTCCAGACTTCTTCAGCCTCTTCCCTCTATCAGGCCATGCGGCCAGAGACGCTGTGACCCAGGATTGGCCCCAGGGACTTCTTTATGCCTTCCCTCCATTTCCTCTGATCCCTCAGGTGATCCAGAAAGCTACCGTTTGAGAGCCAAATTGATTCTCATTGCCCTTACTGGCCTCGACAAGTTTGGTTCCCGTTCCTCCATCATCACCTTTTGGTGCAGCCGTGGCATCTGGACCCAGTGCCAGATCTACTGATTCACCAATCCGGTCAGCTGCACCGGTCAATCCCTTCTCTCAACCTCACAGCATGGTTGCTCCACTTCCTTCCTTAGCCAGGCTTCCTTTGATCTCTAACCCAGTTAGAGATATCATAGTAACTTCACTAAAATCCTCTACCAGGAGGATTTACACAAGCAAATGGAAACGTTTCTCTTATTGGGCTAAGGCCCAAAATATTGATCCTTTTACTGCCCCTGTTCAGGCAGTTCTGGACTTCTTAGCAGAGATTTTTCATGCAGGCTCCTCTTCTTCCACAGTCAGAGTTCAGTTGGCTGCTATTTCTAATTTTCATGTCGGGATAGCAGATCATAATATTATGTCCCATAGGCTCTGCAGGGCCTTCTTGAAAGGAATTTTCCTGCTAAAGCCTCCAATCAGGAATCCTCCTCCTCAGTGGGATCTAAATTTAGTGCTGACATCCTTGATTCTTCCCCCCTTCGAGCCAGCTGTTTCTTGTTCCCTGAAATAACTTTCTTGGAAAACTTTATTCCTAGTGGCTATTACATCTGCCAGGAGGGTGTCTGAACTTCATGCTCTTTCGGTTCGACCCCCTATTTGATTTTTCACAAAGACAGAGTATCTTTGAGAACTAATCCATCCTTTTTACCTAAGGTCGCTTCAAAAAACAATCTGAATCAATCCATTGATCTCCTGTATTTTTCCTAACTATTCAGATAGAGCTGAACAAAAGCTACATTATCTTGACGTCCACCGTCAGCTTAGATATTATTTGGACAGAACAAAAAAATTTAGAAAATCTGATCAACTTTTTGTTTCCTATGCGGATAATAAAAAAGGCCTTCCTGTTTCTAAAGTGACTTTGTCCAGATGGCTTTCTTCGGTCATCACTGAAATTTATACGATCAGGGGAAAACAGCTGTGCTCAAAACCTAAAGCACATTCAACTAGGAGTTTAGCTACTTCTACAGCTTTTCAAGCTAGACTGCCTTTGGACACTATTTGTGTAGCGGCCACTTGGGCCACTCCTCACACTTTTGTTTCCCATTACAAATTGGACTTGGCCTCCAGGGACAGAGCCAGTTTTGGCTCTACAGTCCTCAAGAGTTTGTTCCATTGAGCCACCCAGGATAGAGGTGCTAGGGGCGGTGCCATCAAGCAAGAATGAAGGCGAGATTGACAACTTAACCTTAAGAAGTTATGTACCTACCAAAACGGACCATGTTAGATCTCTTCTCGCCTTCTTTCTTCGACCCTCCCTCCTTCCCCCTGGCCTGGACAGACCTTGTATAAGAAACTGTTATGCTAAAGACCATTCAGACCTGGTCCTTTTTCCATCTGTAAGTTTCTTCTTCCCTTGGGAAGTATTTTATGCTTGGTGTTATTGCCCTTTGTCAACAAACGAGATCTGGGTACTTACTGCCTTGCATCATGGGATATGGGGCTGCCTCGAGCTGGTAAAAGGAGTTCTCGAGCTAAAGCAAGTGCCGAGTCGGAGCCGAGGATCGGCTCCGAACCCATCAAGCAAGAAAGAAGGCGAGAGAAGACAACTAACATGGAACGTTATGGTAGGTACATAACTTCTTATTTCTTCTGAGGACCAGGATTTGCCCTCATCTATCTATGAGGAATATGATGCAGAGGACTCCATTCCCTCTACTTCCCCCTCCAGAAGATTTCTCTTTTGGTAAAACTTTGCATACTCTTAGGGAGCATTTCCGCTGGGGAAGCCAGGATTAATCTGACTCCAAAAAGTGGTTTAGGGAATTCTTACTCCTACTTCAACACAGGCCTTTAGCTATCCCTCCTGTACTGGACATTTTAGATGATGCCTTCTTGGAATCTAGCCTGGCCCCAGACACTGTGCCTCCGGCTACCAGGAAACCTTGCAGGTTTTACAGAGTACCTGACACTCACAAATTCCTCTCTAAGAATCCTACTGCGGATCCAGAGACCATTTCACTGGGACCCAAAGGCAATTAAGGCTACTACTGCCAAAAACCCTGCCCCCTCTGATAGAGATTCCAGTGCCCTGGACAGATGGGGGTAAGAAGCTATACACTTCTGCTATTTTGGCCATTAGGGCCTTAAACTGCCAGTTTCTTATGTTAAAGTATCAGTAGCATATGATTGAATTACTTAAACAGAAAATGATATTGATTCCTGACTGCGCTGAAAAAAAAGAATTACAGGATTTAATGCATTCTGCTGAACAAGTTGGTAAACATACTTTGCAATGTGGTTTTGACTCCTTAGAGGCATCTTGTAGGGCTGCTGTCACTGGGTCTGTACTTAGAAGGCATGCTTGGCTTAAGGAGCAAACTTTGGCCGATCATGTTAAAGCTAAATTACTGGATGCTCCCTTAAACCAAGACTGCCGGTTTGGCAACAAAGCAGTAGTAGTACATAAAAAACATGGAGGAAAAAGCTAAATCTATGCAAACTGTTAAATATTTCCTGCAAGTAGAGCCTCCCAGATTTGGCGGGCATTGGCCTTGTAGGAATTGGTCCTTTCCTGTCTCTTCCAGGCCTTTTCAGTCCAAACCCAGGACCAGCGGACCACCCAGGCTTCAGTCTCAAGGTACTCACAGGCTTAAGCAGTGGGGGGCTCCCACTTCCAAAGCTGGAAGTAGTAAGACACCCCCCTATGGTAAACTGTCACATTGACTTAACTTTAGACCTTCCAAGCCCTGCTCAACTGACTGCTCCTTTAGGGGGGAAAGATCGCCCTGCATGCAAAAAACTGGGAACCCATTACCCAAGGCAAATGGGTTTTAAATATAGTTTCCCAAGGATGCAGATTCCGCTTCCACACATTAAATCAGTGGGCAGAAGTTCAACAGCAGGTTCTTTCTCTTCTAAGTATCAGGGCTATTCATCCTGTCCCAGAAGAGTAATGGGGACAAGGTTTTTTCTCGACTTTTCCTGGTTCCCAGAAAAGTCAACTCCTGGCGTCCTATCCTGGACTGGTCTGTCCTAAACACCTTTTTGGTAGTCCCAAAATTCAAAATGCTAACTCTTCATCAGCTGCTTCCCATGCTAGGCAGAAATGCCTGGTTGGCAACATTGGATTTAAAGAAAGATTAACCTGCACATCCCAATAATTGACTCTTGCAAAAAATACCTATGCTTCAGAGCAGGTTACATGCACTATCAGATGTTCATCGTGCATACAGCTGCAGTCATAACAGATGGGTTCTTCTGCCGTCAGGCGGGTCCTCGGTCGGCTGAATTCCAAAGTCTAGGTCCGGCGTCGGTTGTCGTCGCTTCTTCCCTGACGTCAGTGCGACAGGGGTATAAAAGAACCAGCCAACGCCATTTTCTTCAGTCGTTCTTGCCGCGCGGTGCCCGAAGCAGAAGCAGTTTAAGTGCCGGTCGACCAGCTCCTGAAATTATGAAAATTTTGCAACCGAAGTCTTCTTGAAAGCTAAGTACCCCGTTGGGGAAACTTTTCTTGCCTCAGACCGATGTCAGACAAAGTTAATAATTGTATTTCATGTGGGAAGCAAATACCGCATAAGGATTTCCATTCCCTCTGTATTCCTTGTTTAGGCCCAGACCACGACGTCTCGGTCCGTTGCTTTTGTGCTACATTCAACAAGCGCACCATTAAGCATTGGGCGGAGTTCGCCCAGCATTATTTTGGCAAAACATTTAACTATATTATGTCGTCGGATACTCCGACTCCAGTTTTGTCTAAAAAGCGCAAAGATAAGAACCGACACACGAGGTCCGCGGCCTCTACTGACACCACGCCAAAGCCGACTACACGTGGTCCGGTTCTCAGCCCCTGACTACCGACGACACTTCATTGGCGGTGTCTCCTGTGCCCGAGGTCTCAGGCTCCTCGCCCCACACCCCGACTACAGATACCGAAGCCACTCTTGGAGGTGAATCTCAAATTGTGGACAGGTCTACCTCCTCTCAAGGTGTCTTCAGACCTTCCTCTTCTTTTTCCATCAAGGCTTTCACTAAGTCTAAAGCAGCCATGCATTCTAAGAGGCAAGCTACACAGGCCCCATCTCCAGGCCCCATGCCTAAAAAACAGATGCTTAAAATGGCTGAGGATTTAATTACTCTTATCAGGGGTTCTCAACCCCCCCCGGACAAAAGGCCCAGAGTGGAGGAAGAGTCCCCCTCCTCTGATCAGGGCTCCATTATATCAGAGCACTCTGATGAACAGGAACATTCTTACTCCCCTTTTGAAGACTCCGATGCAGAGGAGTCCATTCCATCTGTATCCCCCCCTGAGGATTATTCATTTGGGGAAACTTTGCATACCTTAAGGGAACACTTCCACTGGGAAGGCCAAGATTATTCAGATTCCAAGAAAAGTCTTAGGGAATTTCTCTTGCTACCTCAGCACAGGCCTCTGGCTATACCTCCTGTCTTGGACATACTAGATGTGTACTCGGAGGCCTGCCTTAACCCGGATTCTCTACCTCCAGCCCCAGTCAAGCCTGACAGGTACTACAGGGTCCCTGACTCGCACCAATTTCTATAAAAAAGCCATGCTGCTGACCCAGAAACCATCTCACAGGGCCCCAAGGGAATTAAGGCCTCCACTGCTAAAAATCCATTACCTTCCGAGAGAGATTCCAGATCCTTAGAAAGGTGGGGGAAAAAGGTATATACCTCGGCCACCTTAACCATGAGGGCATTAAACTGTCAGTTCCATATGCTAAAGTACCAACAGTTTTTGTTATCACAATTGAGAAGTAAAATGTCACAACCTGAACAACCAGACTTGAAGGAGTTGCAGGATTTGATGCACAGTGCAGAACAAGTGGGTAAACATACCTTACAATGTGGTTTTGATGCTCTAGAGGCCTCATGTAGAGCTGCTGTTACAGGATCAGTCATACGTAGACATGCCTGGCTCAAGGAACAAACCTTACCAGATCATGTCAAAGCTAAATTACTAGATGCCCCTCTACAAAAGGATGTATTATTTGGTGGTAATGCGGAGGAGGTATTAAGGAAAATGGAGGAAAAGGCTAAATCAGTGCAAACAGTGAAAGATTTTCTACAGGTACAACCCCCACGTTTCAGTAGAAATTGGCCTTCCAAAAATTGGTCCTTTCCAGCCACGGACAGACCCCAAAGAGGTAGATACAGGCGCCCGAGGGGCAGAGGGCAATTCCAAGGATCGTTTAAAGGCAGACAATGGCAAGCTCCTTCACAAAGAGGTGGTGAGGATAACTCGCAACCATTCAGAAAGCAAGCCCAATGACTTTCCCCTTTGCATGCCAAGCAAGACTCAAATGGCAGCACCCTTAGGCGGAAAACTGGCATTTATTTTCAAAAAATTGGCATATTGTCACAAAAGACAAATGGATCCCGGACATTATAAACAGAGGCTATAGATTCCATTATCACGCCCCTCCAAAAACGAGAGGCATGCCAAACCTGCCACACAATCAAAGGGCAGAGGCACAAAGACAAATTTCAGATCTCTTAGACATGAAAGCTATTCAAGAGGTACCTACGCACGAACAAGGTCAAGGTTTTTATTCCAGACTATTCCTGGTACCAAGGAAGGGAAAAGATTGGAGACCTATTTTGGACTTATCCATCCTAAACACATTTCTACTCGTACCAAAATTCAAGATGCTCACTCTACAGCAGCTTCTTCCCATGCTGGGCAGGGAGTTTGGCTGGTAACATTGGACCTCAAGGAGGCATACCTGCATGTCCCAATCAGACAAAATTGCAGAAGATACCTCAGATTTCTTGCAGGTTCATCCCATTATCAATTCTCTGCATTGCCCTTTGGCTTATCTACTGCGCTCAGAGTATTCACGAAATGCCTGGCATCAGTAATTGCCTACTGCAGACTTCAAGGGACACAAATATACCCCTATTTGGACGACTGCCTGATCCAAGCGGACAGCAAGCACATTCTTTTGAAACATCTGGCTTATGTAATAATGTTGTTGAATTCTCTGGGATACACAGTCAACAAAAAGAAATCAAGGCTAATACCCTCTCGGAAAATAATTTTCCTGGGTGCCAACTTGGACACAAACACCCAGATGGCCTACCTCACGCCAGAGAAGCAGGGGCAACTAACTCAATACTTCAGAACACTAGCAAATTGCACCAGGCTGACTGCAAGGAAAATCCTGCAGGCTCTGGGATTCATGGCTTCTTGCATCTTACTAATCCCATGTGCAAAGCTGCATATGGGAAACTACAATGGTACCTAAAAAACATATGGTCTCAACACAGCCACAGTTTGGAAACAATAATACCACTGATTCCATGTCTTCAAAAGGAATTTCTGTGGTGGGCTCAAGCATGCCAAACAAACACAGGTCTCCCATTCAACAAGCCTCAAGCAAATCAAGTCATCACAACAGACGCCTCGGACTACGCATGGCGGGTGCACATGACAGATCGGTGCATTCAGGGCAAATGGTCCCAAAAAGAAAAGCACCTTCACATCAATCAAAAGGAGATGCTAGCAGTAATAAATGCTATTATAGCTTTCAAAGACCTTCTGCAACCAGGTCAGCTATTGATAAGAACGGACAACACCACAGTAATGTGGTACATAAACAGGGAGGAACCCATTCTTACCCCCTATGCAGACTGGCCATGTCACTTTGGAACATGGCCCTGGACTTACAAATCGAACTACAAGCACAGTACTGCCAGGCAAGGAAAAAACGCTGGCAGACAACCTAAGCAGAAATATGACAGATCCACACGAATGGAAGTTGCATCCTCAAGTTTACAGAGATAATTCAAGCATGGGGAAGGCCAGTCACAGATCTCTTTGCCTCCCACAAAAATCACCAATTGACAAAATTCTGCTCAAGGATTTTTCATCCAAAGGCCTGGAGAGTGGACGCTCTCTCTTTCAGTTGGACATCAATGACAGTTTATGCCTTCCCACCTCTTCCTCTGCTGCCCAAAGTTCTATTAACCAGAGCAGACAGACCAAAGATGATTCTCATTGCTCCAGACTGGCCAAGACAACACTGGTACCCACCCCTGAGGAGCCTGACGCATTCCCCACCATGGACCCTGCCTCTAATGTCTCTTCTTCTGACTCCGCACAGCTTCAAAACTCTTCACAGTCAGCTAAAAACACTCAATCTAGCCGCATGGAAGATTTCTTAGCATCACAACAGACCCTACTCTCCAAGGAGGTGTGGGATGTCATTTTGGTGGCCAGAAGGCCATCTACTAGAAAAGCTTACTCAGCAAAATGGAAACGGTTTTGTGTCTGGAATGAGAAAAAGGGACAGGATCCTGGAAAACTGACCTTACCTCCAATATTACAGTATCTAGCTGAGCTGCTAAGCAGTGGACTTTCATTCTCATCCATCAAAATCCATGCCTCAGCCATTTCTGCAGAATACAACACTGATCCGCCCTTATTCTCTCACCCCCTCTTAAGACAGTTCCTCAGAGGGGCGAAGAATCTAAAACCCCCAAGGAAACAACCAATACCTGCTTGGGATCTCAATTTCATTCTAGAAAAACTGACCTTACCTCCTTTTGAGCCAGCTGCCTCATCAGATTTGCAATATTTGTCCTGGAAAACAGCTTTCCTTCTGGCTATTACCTCAGCTCATAGAGTATTGGAACTACAAGCTCTCATGGCTGTGCAGCCTTTTATCATCTTCCATCAGGACAGAGTTTCCTTATGAACCAACCCGTCCTTTATGCCAAAAGTGGTATCCATGGTTGCTTTGAATCAGGCTATACACTTACCTACCTTTTATCCTAATCCTCAAAACAAAGGGGAGAGATTACTACATTCCTTGGACATCCACAGACAACTGCGTTATTATTTGGACAGAACAAAGCCTTTCAGAAAATCAGAACAGCTCTTTGTGTCCTATGCTATAGGAGCTCAAGGAAAGCCAATTTCCAAACAGACAATCTCAAAATGGATAGCCCACTGCATACGCTTTTGCTATTCTTTTCATGGCAAAACTGTACCTACAGGCATCAGATCTCACTCCGCAAGGGCCACGGCTACCTCTGCAGCTTTTCTCAGAGGAGTTCCTACCAAAGATATTTTGGAAGCAGCTACTTGGAGTTCTGTGCATACCTTCTCCAAGCACTACCACCTTCCACTATACTCCAAATCTAGAGCGGGCTTTGCCACTGCAGTCTTGCAGGGCATTCTGGCTCCTCCTAGTAAACCTAGTGCCTACCACCCCTTTCTTAGCTTTGGGATTCTACCCATCTGTTATGACTGCAGCTGTATGCACGATGAACATAGTACAGTTTTGTACCTACCATAAATGTAGATGTTCGAGTGCTAATACAGCTGCAGTCCAGGTTTCCCTCCCTCCTTCCCCTCTTGGGACAGGCCTATTGGCTAACATCTCCTCATGCAACCTGATTGGGGTATTCATTCTTGATGTATTTGCTTGCACTACTGTATTTTGATTATATGGCATTGCTTTATTGCACAAATTTGTGTATTGCCTTCCTTCTGGGTGCACCTGATATCTGGGGCAAGAAAAACTGAAGAAAATGGCGTCTGCTGGTTCTTTTATACCCCTGTCGCACTGACGTCAGGGAAGAAGCGACGACAACCGACGCCAGACCTAGATTTTGGAATTCAGCCGACCGAGGACCCGCCTGACGGCAGGAGAACCCATCTGTTATGACTGCAGCTGTATTAGCACTCGAACATCTACATTTATGGTAGGTACAAAACTGTACTTTCTCTGCACTGTCCTTTGGCTCATCTTCTGCGCCCAGGGTATTCTCAAAGTGCCTAACTACAGTCATTGCATTCTGCAGGCAAAGTAATATTCAAATATACCCATACCTGGACAATTGTCTAATTCAGGCAGAAAGCCAGGACATACTATTAAATCATCTGTCATTTGTAAAGAAACTGCTAACCTCACTGGGGTACACCATAAACAAAAGGAAATCACACCTAGTACCCTGCCAACAAATTGTATTCCTGGGGGCAAGCTTGAATACAACTTCCCAGATGGCCTACCTCACGCCAGATAAATAAGTTTATTTGACAGCCTACTTCAAACTACTGGCCACAAAGACCCAGCTATCTGCAAGAATAATACATCAAGCACTGGGTTTCATGGCCTCTTGCATTCTACTGATTCCATATGCAAGACTGCATATGAGGAAACTACAATGGTACCTAAAAAGCCTATGGTGTCAACGTTCTCAGGGCCTGGAATCAATGATTCCTATCATTCCTTGTATAAAGACAGAGTTCCTTTGGTGGGCAGAGGCCTGCCACCACAACAAGGGACTGCCATTCACTCTACCCCCTGCCTCCCAAACCCTAACAGACACATGAGACTATGCATGGGGGGCTCACTTGGCAGGGCAATGCGTTCAGGGCAAATGGAACCAGAGTCAAATGCTGCTACATATCTATCAAAAAGAAATGTTAGCTGTACAAAGTTCTCTGACAACCTTCAAGGACCACATTCTTCCAGGACAATTATTGGTAGACAGACAACACCACTGTTATGTGGTACATAAACAAGCAGGGGGAAACCCACTCATACCATCACTGCAGACTAGCCATGGCTCTGTGGAACACAGCTTTGAGCTACGAAGTGCACCTTCAAGCTCTATTCCTGCCAGGAAAGCTAAATACACTGGCAGATGACCTAAGTAGAAATCTCATGGACCCAAATGAGTGGAAACTGGAGCCAAAGATATTCAACATTTTGAGAAACAAATGGAGGAGCCCAGAGATGGACCTGTTTGCCTCTCCTCAGAACTACAAACTGGACAAATTCTGCACAAGGACTTCTCACAGACAAGCTTGGAAAGTGGATGCCCTGTCCTTCACCTGGGAAAGCCTCTCAGTTTATGCTTTCCCCCCCCCTCTTTCTCTCCTCTCATAAGTTCTACTAAAGATCAAACGGGACTACCAAGGACAATACTCATTGCACCAGACTGGCCACGCCAACACTGGTACCCCCTCTTGCGCAGTATGTCACTGCTGGAACCATAGCACCTGCCTCAGACCCCTTCCCTATTGTCCCAGCAGGAAGGCCAGATTCTGTACCCCCAGCTTCAAACCCTGAACTTGGCAGCCTGGCTAATTACCTGAGTTCTCATATACCATCCCTCAGCAAACAAATGCTGGATGTCATCCTGGAGGCAAGGAGGCCTAGTTCTAGAAAATCCTATGCTGAAAAGTGGAAAAGATTTTGTTCCTGGAGCCAGACTCTGGATGGGCACTAAAGTGCCCAGTTTACCGCACATCTTTCAATACTTAACAGAGATGCTTCACAAGGACCTTACCTTCTCTTCTACTAAAATTCATGCCTCAGCCATTTCAGCACATTCTAATACTGAGCCACCGCTCTGCTCTCACTCCCTGCTGAAACAATTCCTCAGAGGGGCCAAAATATTAAGACCACCCAGGAGAGCCCCTCCTTCAGCCTGGGGCCTTAACTTTGTATTGGAAAAGCTCACTCTACCCCCTTTGGAGCCAGCTGGAACTGTAGAGTTGAAATTCCTTTTTTGGAAAACAGCCTTCCTTCTATCCATCACTTCAGCAAGAAGAGTGTCTGAATTACAGGCCCTCATGGCAGTGGAGCCCTTCAGCATCTTTCATGCTGACAGGGTGTCCCTCAGAACCAGTTCTTTCTTTATGCCCAAAGTAGTATCCAGTGTGGCCCTTAATCAGTCCATTCATTTTCCAACCTTCTTTTCTAATCCACAGAACAAAGGAGAAAGCATACTGCTCTCCTTGGACGTGCACAGACAACTTTGATTTTATTTGGATAGGACTTAAGCCTCTCAGGAAATCTGAACAGCTGCTAGTGGCCTTTGCTGCAGGGGCAGAGGGGAAGGCCATTTCAAAGCAAATCATTTCTGAGTGGATAAGCCATTGCATTCATTTCTGCTGTAAGCACCATGGGAAACCTACCCCACAGAGGATAGGACCTCATTCTACCAGGGCTGCATCTACTTCTACAGCCTTTCTCAGAGGTGTTCCTACCAGGGACATCCTAGAAGCTGCTACCTGGAGTTCT
The DNA here is from genome assembly GCF_019279795.1 of Protopterus annectens. Lineage (NCBI taxonomy): Eukaryota > Metazoa > Chordata > Ceratodontiformes > Protopteridae > Protopterus > Protopterus annectens. The sequence goes on from NC_056743.1 coordinate 121,996,962, forward strand.
GTACATAACTTCACCAAGCATTACCACTTGACATTTTTTTCCAAATCCAGAGCTGATTTTACCACTGCAGTCTTGCAGGGCCTAATAGCTGGTCCTAATGCTCTCTAATTGCTTTCTCCCTTCCTTAGCTTTAGGAATCTACCCAAATGCAATCACTGCAGCAGCGAAACACGAAGAATGTAGTACAGTTATGTACAGTTACCGTAAATGTAGATGTTCGATTGTATTCACTGTTGCAGTCCTGGTTTCCCTCCCTCCATCCCCTCTTCTCTTTCCTTACAAGGGACATATTGGTATTTATGTTCTACTGGTGGGGTTCTTCCACCTGAACATGGCTCCCACTTGGGGGGCTCCTGACAGGTTAGGGCAAGAAAAACTGATGTTATGGCGGTGGCTGCTTTACTTTATACTACTGACGATCTGACATCAGTCCTGAAGCGACAGCAACCGATGCAGAAATGCTAAGCCTCTGGTATTCAGGCCAGCTGAGGGCTACCCTGGCAGGGATAACCCAGATGTGATGACTGCAACAGTGAATACACTTTTGAAGCTTCCCTTAAGGTGTCCTTGTATTGAGGACAACAGTACCGTAGGTGTTTAGCCAGCCCTTGCCCATGGTGTCTGCTTTAGCCATAGCCTCTGGTGGTTCAACTTTGGAAGCTGCCATATTGGCTTGTAGTTTATCACACCAGACAAAAGAAATGCTAGAAGCTCGATTAATGGAGGCGTCTTCTCCCGAACATTGTATGCTGATCCGGCAAGGAGAGAGCTGGTTCCCTATGATGATTGAGAATGATGATGCCCTTGTAACTTTTATAAGACTAGAGTACAGGGTCTCCCTTCACCCCCTAGGTTTCCACCACCCCGACACCTACACAGAAGCTCAAACCTCTGGCAAATCCAGGTTTACTCTTGGTGGTCACCAATCTGTCACCCCCCCCCACCCCCCCACCCCCACACACACATTCAACTATTCCACATAAAGTTAAGCTACGTTGGCGCAGGGGTTCTTCTTATTCCTGCAAAGCTTGCGGCTTGGTCTATAACAGCCTTCTATTTCAGGAGTTCAGCCTTTCAACAGGTAAAGAGGGGGCTCTAATTCTGAAGAGGGAAAGATGGACTACAGAACTCACTTGCCGTTTTTCCTTTTATTATACACAGCTAGTGATAACACTTGGCTCTTTGATATAACTCACCCCCCCCCCCCCAAGGATTTGTCCTTTAGAGATGCTGTCATCCTAAAGAGAATATTTCCAGTGCAAAGAACATGAGTTGTCATCTTTTTAGAAGCGATCCTGTTCATTATGTCCACTTGACCTGATTTGTGAGCCCTCAAGCCTCTTGTTGGATCTAAACCAGTACTCTGTCCTCAAGCCCCTTTAATAATTATTGTGCATAATGCATTCGTGTAGAGATGCCTCAGATCTCATTTGCAAAGGTTGGGATCAGACACGGATGTCAAGCTCGATGAAAGCCAAGTGCTACTCCTATTTTGTTGTGTATAGATCTCTACAGTTTCAATTTCCTGACGTGTCTCCTTTTTCTTAGACCTCTCTTGCCCTTATTCTGCTATTGGGAAAGAACTTATCTTAGTTCTTTTCCTTGTTTTCAGGTCACAAGTTTCCCACTGTCACCTTTAATACTTCATAACTTTTACTTTTTTGTTTGTGATACTGCTCATTATACAAGTGATTTTTTTGTAATTGTTTTGAATAGCTTGCTGTTTGGATAGTTTGGCACTTGCAGTAGTTATTTTTCAAGAATTTTCTGTTGTGTGTACATGCCCACTGTGCTAACATTATGGAGAAAGAAAAGGAAAACGAGTTTTAAAAAATGGCAGTAATGTGGTCATAAAATCCTTAACCTCAAGACACACCCATGAGTTGTGTGGTTTTCTTTGGAGTGGAGCATTTGTTGGTGGACTGCCTTTTTATTTCAAGAAAAAGACCTTTGGGCCCCAGGCTTTTTGATAGGAAAAATAAACAAATGGCTGTTAACCCCTAGGTCCCAAAGCAGAGAAGCCCAAGAAAAACACTGACAAAACATGTTGACAGGCATAACTCTAAAGAAGCAGAATCACAAAAAGAATGCCTGAGGATTTGTACCCAAATATCCCGAGGACTGAGTCAGTCTCCGGGTTGACATGCTCAACAGCTTCAGCTCCACATCTTCTTGAATCTTAATGTGAAAGTCTGAAAATTCAAAATGCTCACCTTATTTTGTTTATCTTCTAATTGTTCCTGTAAGTGTTTAGGAACTCTGGACGTAAAAGCTACCTTACACCGTATTCCAATAGGTTGCTTCCCACACACAAAATTCAGCCTCTGTTTTTCTGCTTCACATTTTCATTTCTCCTCTGTACCGTTCGGTCTGTCCACAGCACCAAGGGTATTCTCAAAACATCTAGCACCTGTAATTGCGTTTTGTAGATTGCAAGGCATTAACATCTTTTCTTTCTTGGACTGTCTCATTTTTGCATACGTTTCAAAACTGTCAAGAATCTCTCCTCTTTGTAAAAAAAAAAAACAAATGTTTTGAAGTCTGGGTTTTCACTTCAGTCTGGAGAAATCATTTCTGGTTCCTATTCAGAGTTAATTTTCTAGGGTATCCTGTAAGACACTTCATAAGTGATATCTTCTTATAGAGAAACTATTTTATCAAGCACAGTTTCTTCAGATTTTTTTCTGTGATTGCAGTTTACCACAAAGGAATATCTGAGGAATTCCAGTATTCTTGTGATCCCACTAGCCAGGTTATACATGAGAAAAATTCAATAGCTTCTCTGTCTGTAGTGCCTCAACACCAACATCTTCTGTCTTTCCAAGTCCATGCTGAACTTTATAAAGGAGAACTTCACTGATGGATAAACCAGTTGCTTCTGAAATACAGGTCTTCCACTCCCCTCCCAGCCCCTTCCCATTTCGTCAATGCACATGGTTCCGACAGTCTGGGGGTTGAATTCAAGGGAATAAAGGTACTGGGACAGTAATTTCATGAAAAAGGTAATAAACAAAAGAAATTGAGACTGATAAATGCTTTAAAGACTCTGAACTGTTTGTGGATGCCAGGACCTCGCTTGGTTGTCACAGAAACAAATCTTTCTTGGATTATATTGTAGTTCAGTACAGTCTGTTCCTTCAGGCTTAGTCTTTTAGAGCAGAATATTGTAGCAGACAAACTGAGCTGGTCTAGGACAGACCCTCATGAATGGAAATTGCACATCGGGCTTTTCTAGTTGATTTATCCACCTGTTGGCCTCCATTCACAGCAAATGGGATGAAATTCTGTTCCTAGACACCTTGCAGAAAGGCCTAGAAGATGGATATTTTTCCCTTCCCCTGGGCAGGAATATTTCTGTTTACCTTTCCTCTGGTAGCCAGAGTTATTTTAAAGATTGAAAAAGTTGCTGAAAGTAATTCTGGTAACTCCCTTTTTACCCCAATATTATGGTTCTTCCCATGAAAATGGCCAAGGACAATTGCCAGAAATGTCCCACAGGGTGGACAGATTTACACAAGACTATGGATTTCTGATCACTCCAGCCTACAGACATTACATCTGGATGCCTGGATTATGGAATGTTGAACCCACTTAGGCACTTTTTTTCTTTCCTGGGTACATGCAGCAGTTATTAAAGGAGGTTATGAAAACTGCTTTTAGAAAATCCTGTTTAGCTAAGTAGAAGAGATTTTGTAGTTGGTGCTATGAGAAGAACTATAAATCTGAAGTTGTTAATCTTCCTATTCATCACTGATGGGTTCGGTTCCGAGTCAGCCTTATACCAAGCTTGCGTGCACAAAAAACTCTTGAGCTAAGCTGCTACCCACAATGCCCTTTACTCTGATACTTCGGGTCTCGTTTGCCTCGCAGCCATATAGCATAGTTTCACTGAGCTCTCCAGCTAAGTGATCTATCTTTTTTATTTACAAGTTTTTGTAAATGTTTTTTCTCATTTATTACTTGTTCTTTTATATTGTTATATACTCAGCTCTACCCACAGGTATCCCTTTTGTACCATTGTTGTTATTTTGAACTTTTTACCCTTGAGGTATCCTATTACCATTGTTGGTATTTCCTCTCTCTCTACTTTCTTAATTTTCTCCACTTCCCTCACTCTCTTCCTTTTATGTGAGAGTGTGTACTTTCATGTCTCAGAAGAAGGGAATTACAGGATTTAAACACTGCTCTTTTTGCAGTGGTAAACTTCCGAATAGCGACCTTCATGAAGAGTGTGTGTACTGTTTGGGGGTTCCGCATTTGTCTGCGAAACCCCCCCGTGTGATATTTGTGCTAGCTTCAGTCAGCGGACGCTGAATGAACGTCAGAATAAATTGATTCTGAAGAGCCTGCTTGCATCGCCTTTTTTGGAGGCTATTTCTGCAACGGAGGCCTCTTCCCCTCCTCCTTTGGACAAGAAACGTCCTCGCTCTGACCCCTCTTCACTGGCTGGTGACAGAGGTAAAAGCCATAAGCCCAAGGCCCAAAAGTCTTCCTCCAAGCTCCATACTGCTTCCTCAGTTCCGACTACATCGGTTCTGAGTTCAGCTCCAGCAAACCTTGCCGAGGCTCCCTTGTCAGCGCCTACCCCGGCACCGATGACTATGGCGCCATCTACTACTCAGTTCCGATCAGTTTGTCTGTCCCTGTCTCGGCACTGTCACCCACCTCTGCTCCAATGTCAGTTCCGACAACTTAGGAGCTGATTTTTGACACCCACCCCTGTTGTGACTTTGGCTCCTAGCCAGTTCTCGGCTCCAACCATACCGTTGTTGCCGGTTTCTAAGTTGGAATTGTCTGTGTCGTTTTGTGATACACCACGGACCCGATACTAGTCGTCTGTGGACCCGTTTGCCGGACAAGACTGCAGCCCCTTTTTGGACTTGCCTGATTCTCCCTCAGGGGCTTCGGTAAGATCCACCAGGAGCCTTTCATAGTTGGATGTGGTGCACCTTTTTGACCAGCTGCTGACCACTAGGGGAATTTCAAATTTGCCTAGATGCTATCCCACTCCAGGCTTTGGGTCTATTACACCGGTGACCCCTACATACTCTCCTCCCTTGGATCCTTCCGTTCCAAGGCTCATATATCCAATGCTTTGTAGAGGACTCCCTTTCCTCGGCACCAACAACGACAGTGTAAGGCCCCGAGGGCCTTTTGGCTGTTGGTTACATCAGAACCCACCCTTCCTCAATCTCATGCTGGGGGGGGGGGGTGGAACCTCCGATTTCGGTCTTGTTTCCGACTGTGTTGTCAGTCCCGGCTTCAGATCAGAGGTTAACTACCGCTCTGAGTTTGCTTGAGGCTCTCTCCCCAGGGGTGGACTGTGTGGAACAGGGTGTAACCCCGGTTCTGATGCTCCACTCTTTGGGCGGGCCTGCTTTCCGGGTGATGGAGAGGGTGCTTACTGCTAGCAATCCTCCCATGTCGGTTATCTCACAAGTTCCTTCTGAGCCGCAGCTGTCAAAGGCCACCCTCCCAGGACTCTGAGAACACAAGGCCCAGGAAACCCCTGTCCAGGGTATTTCCCTTTAAATCTTCTTCAGATGCTCCCACTGATGAACCCCCCTCGGAAACGGGCATGTAAGAGGAAACACATGGACTCCCCAGAGGAGTCCCTCACGGAAGATACGGACTATGATGTTGGGGAAGGTTCCCCACAGTCACCCCCTGACAATGTCTCCTTTGGAGACATCATGGAAATCTTAAAACAGAGGGGTGTCTGGAAGCCCTCCAATCCTTCCTCGGAGGAATCCGTATTCCTGCAGGCCTTTCGCTCTCGGCCCTCTTCTTCTTGGGTGACCCGCCCTTGCCGATGAGTTGGTTAGGCTCATCGTGCAGCGGGCATGGAAGAACCTGGACTCCGTTGAGGCCATCCCAGGAGAATCAGACAACGTACTCACCCCTCCAGAGGATCAACCCCATTGCTCTAGAGGTTTGCCAGTGGACGCTATGGTGGTGGCAGCGGCAGCCATGAAAAAGGATCTTGCAGGAGAGTCCTGCTGTTCACCCGCCCAACAGAGAGTCCCAGGCAGTGGACAGGTTAGGGAAGCGAGTTTTTGCATCAGCAACCTTTACAGTTGGGTCTCTGAACTTTTTGGCACATTTTACAAGGCTCTAGAGAGATCTTACCTCCGAACTCTCCGGAACCTTCGCGGGCCAAGTATCCAATGGAGCACGAGATAAAGTTGCTTCCCAACTTGCCACCCTAGAGTCAATATCCAATTCATCCATGAGGTTGCTGTCACACACAACTGAAGGAGCAGCTAGAGCTGCGGGTGCAGGCATAGTCATGAGACGCTACGCCTGGATGTGCATTTGTGACCTCGCGGACTCAAGTCTTCCTTTTTATATTCCCCTATCGAACCATCAGCTCTGTTTGTTGCTAAGATCAAGGTTACATTAGCCAGGTGCGAACAAATCTGGATGACCTTGTCTGCCGTTGGCCTAAGCTTTTCCTAACTTCAGCGTTCCTTCTCCAGGAATCAGAAGAGCGGGAAGATGTGGTACAAGAAGTTTCAAGGTCCTTTCCATGATGCACGTGGTGAGGACTCCTCCAGAGGCAAGGGGGTTCCAATAATGGAAGATGCCCCTTTCGGGGCAGAGGGGGTCTCCGGAACCAGGGCTCCAGAGATTCTTTCTCTGGTAGACCGTATCAGCGCTCCTGAAGCGCTGCCCGATTTCTTTCCTCTGGAAGCAGTCTGGGCACGCTTTTCTCTGCACCAAGCTTGCCTGGCTCTCTACTACCAATGATCAGTGGGTGCAGAGAATCATTACCAGAGGCTACCATATTCCCCTAATATTTTATCCGAGACCTCCGAAATCCCTTCCCTGTGTTCTACCCCGTCAAAGGGAGGAGGCAGCTTCCGAAAATCGAAAGCTGTCAAAAACGAGCCATCCCACAAGTTCCCCCAGATCAGTGCGGATCAGGGTTCTAATAGATTCTTTTTGGTGCCAAAGCAGACTAGACTGGAGGCCCATTCTGGACCTCAGCCAACTAAACAAATCGGTAGTTCAGACCAAGTTCCGCATGGTCACCATTCAATCCATCCTTTCTTTTCTGCAGGAGGGTGTGTGGATGTGCTCATTAGATCTCCGGGAGGCGTATTACGATATCAAAGATGGACAAGTGCTCCAGGAGCCTCCATCGCTTCCGGTTGGGAAACAATCACTACCAATGCAGAGCCCTGCCTTTCGGTCTCTCAACGGCTCCCAGAGCATTCACGAAATCACTTGCAGTGGTAACAGCTCATCTGAGACTTCAGGGATTCCATTTGTTTCCATACCTAGAAGATTGGCTCCTCTCCACCCCCCACCAAGCGTCTACTAGTCAGGGCCCTCCGCTACACCCTGGTTCTAGCGGAGTCACTGGGCATCACCATACATTGGGAGAAATCCAACCTTCAACCCCCACAATTGGAATTCATAGGGACAATATTCAACACCCTGTCAAGCCTGATTTCGCTTCCTCTTCACAGGCTTCAGAGATTAAGGGCACAGGTTCAAGTGATACTCTGTCGAAGAAAGGTGTCTGCAAGGGAAGTTCTCCAAGCCCTGGGGTCTATGGCTGCAGCCATCCCTATTGTTCCCTTAGCCAGACTACACATGAGATTACTACAATGGCTTCTTGAGGCCTAGTGGATACCCAGTCTTCAGCCCCCGAGCTCACAGATTCTCATCACCAACACTTGCAAACAAGATCTCCTTTGGTGGTGGAGTACAAAAAATCTTTGGTGTCACCCCTTCCAGGCTCCCCAGCCCCGCGCCATGGTGACAACAGATGCTTCCCTGATGGGATTTGGGGGGGGCACTTCCAGGAAAAGTCAGTCCAAGGCATGTGGTCCGTTGGTGAGGTTAACTTGCATATCAGTGTCCTGGAGTTAAGAGCGGTGCATTTAGTGTTGCAAACTTTCCATCCACTCCTTCCGTCCAGAATGATTGCTGTCCAGTCGGACAACTTGTCTGTGGTCTGGTACGTAAAGAAACTGGGAGGGACCAAATCCTATCCCTTATGTCGCGAAGCCATGAGAATCTGGCAGTGGGCGATAGCTTCATACCGCTTTCTGATCGCAGCGCATTTCCCTGGGAGCTCCAACGTGATTGCGGACTAGCTAAGCAGATGCATTCTCCATCCTCACGAGTGGTCTCTTAACCAGAGTATGGCGGCGGAAATTTTCAGCCGTTGGGGCCAGCCATGCTGCGATCTTTTTGCCTCCCCCTCAAACACAAAATGCAGCAGCTGCTTTTCCCTCTTTTCCCCCTCTCGGGGAGTCACCAAGAGATACTTTGATAAACGATTGGCCCATGGGTGGTCTTTGTGTATCCTCCGATTGCTCTCATCCCCTTGTTCTAAGAAAAGCTGTTTGGTTGAGAAGCAAAGTGATCTTCATTGCCCCATTCTGGCCTCCAGTATGGTTTCCCTTCCTCCGACCTCATCTGTTACAACCTCCTTGGATCCTAGACACTCGTTAGGACATCTTATCTCTCCCACTAGGGCTGACTCCCCCGAATCTGTCCACACTCAAGCGGACAGCTTGGTTTCCCCACTTCCGTTAGTTGCCAGACAGGAAACCCTCTCTTCACCCGTACGTGATATTATCTTGGCCTATCATAAACCATCCACCAGGAAACTTTACAGGGACAAATGGAAACGATTCTCTATTTGGTCACATAATCAGAAGCTAGACCCATTCTCAGCCCCCATAGCCTCTGTTCTTCATTACCTGGCTGAACTGTTCGACAGTGGGGCGTCAGCTTCCGCCATTCGAGTCCATCTAGCAGCTGTTTCCAACTTCCATAATGGTTCAGATGGAGTCCTGCTCATTTCCACTCACCTTTGCAAGACTTTCCTCAAGGGTATTTTCCATAGCGGGCCTCCCATCATTCAACGGTGGAGGCATGGAATCTGTCCTAGGTTCTGCAGTTTTTCTCTGCCCCCTTTTGAACTGGCTGCGACATGTGATCTAAAATTTCTGTCATAGAAATCCTTATTTCTTGTAGCTATAACTTCAGCCAGATGAATTTCTGAATTGCAAGCATTATGTATCAAGAGCCCTTATCTGATCTTTCATATGGACAGAGTATCACTTCGTACTAACCCATCCTTTCTCCCCAAAGTGGTTTCTGACTTTTCGATTAACCAGTCCATTGAGCGTGTTCTTCCCAAATGTTTCTAACAAGGGAGAATACTGCCTACATTCCTTGGATGTTCATAGACAATTACGTTTCTATCTGGATAGAACTAAATACTTTCGCAAGTCGGACCAGCTTTTCATCTCCTTTGCGGGTCCTAGAATGGGAGGTAGAGTATCGAAAGTTACTTTGTCTAAATGGCTCAGGGATTGCATTGCATTCCCATATTCACTTACGAAGGGATGTTAGCCTGGCCAAATCAAAGCTCACTCAACTAGGGCTATTGCAGCATCTGTTGCCTTCCACTCTAGGGCCTCCATGGATGACATTTGTGCAGCTGCCATTTGGACTAAGCCCCAGACCTTTATCAAGCATTACAAATAGGATCTGATCTCCAGGGGAAGAGCGGCCTTTGGTTCAATGGTCCTCAGGAATGCTTTTTCATAAGGGCCACCCAGGTTCTCTAAGTAGCTGGGGAACTCAGTCCCATCAGTGTTTAATAGGAAGAAGATTAATAACTTCAGATAAAGAATAACGGTCCATCTGAGCTGTTTATCTTCCAGTCATCGCAGCCCCCACTGACCCCCTCCAAAGGTTCCTGGCTGATCTTCTGGGTCTTCTTGGTGTCTTAGGGTTTCTGCGCAGAGATGGCCTCTGACATTTCTTTTTCTATATGTTGCATGCAAACTCGATCTGAGGTATCTTGAGCATTGTGGGTAGCAGCTTAGCTCAAGAGTTTTTAGTGCACGCAAGCTTGGCATAAGGCCGACTCTGTTCCAAGGGCTCGGAACCGAACCCATCAGTGATGACTGGAAGATCAACAACTCAGATGGAATGTTATGGTAAGACATCACTTCTTTTTCTTTCAAGGTTGAATCTCCTCTGATTCTCCAATGTGTGTGAATTGCTCAAGTCTGGCCTTTTCTAATTTTCTACTAAGATTCATCTTTTGGCCATTTTAGCTTGTCTGCTTTTGGATCCCCACTTTTATTTGTTATCTCGGGTAAAAGTGTTTGAAAGGGGTACCACTTATTTGTCCACTTAAGCATGTGGCTTTTCCTTGGAATCTTATTGTTGTATTAAAAGAAAAAGTTACTCTCATCTCTTGAACCAACTCATGAAGCGGAGCAGTAGTTTAGCATGACTTAGTAAAACCAGTTTTAAAAGACAGTTCTACCATAAAGGGAGGAGGTACTCCCTGACAAGAAACAGAACTTGTGTACTCCAAACATTGTTGCCAAGGAAAGACGGAACCTGGAGTTCCATTTTGTTTGTAAAAACTAAAAAAAAATCTAACTTTCAGGTTTGGCTGCCTTTGCTAAGTGCTGGAATGCTGCATGTTACAGTAGACCTCCGTGATCCCTGCATATGCCACTATTCAAAGGGTGCAGGCAGTAACTCAGATTCATGGTGGTGGTGGAGTGCCTGCACTAACATTTTCTTTCTTGCCTTTGGTTTACCTGCTGCTCCCGTGTTCACTAAATGTCTGGCCCAAGTGACAGGATACTGCAAGACGAATGACATCCATATGTACCCATAGCTGGAAGATTTCCTTATGCAGCTCTAAGCTCCTGAGCTAATGCAAAGGGCCCAAAATTACATTTCAGAGAGTCTGAACACACAGAGGTTCACTCTGAACTAGCAGAAATCCAAGCTTTTTCTGTCCCAGATAAAAGTATTAGAGACCTTCCTACACATATCTGCCTGTAGGACTTTTTCCTCTTAAGATAGCCAAGTGTTTGACAGCCTTATTTCACATCTTGGCGGAAAAAAAAAAACACAAGTGGACAGTTAAACAGGTCCTCAGCATTCTATTCTACACTACATGGTTTCAACCATACTGATGTTACCCTTAGCCGAATTGCACATGAGGAAGTTGCATAGTTGCAGATGAACATTTGGTGTCCGCACCCCAAACTTCTGTAAACTGCCATGCCAGTATTAGTGTATCAAAAGGAAATTAGACTGATGGATGAAGTAAATCCAAAGAAACAGTGACATTTCTCAGGCAAGAAATAGGCCTATAGAGCCTGAGTACACAGGAGAGGAAACTACACATAAAGCGCAAGGAAGCATTGGCAGTGATTTATGCACTAGGAACATGAGAATAGTTTGTGTGCCATGCATATTGAAGATAATCACAGGTATGACTATGATGTTGTACATAAGCTGGAGTGCACATACTTGGGTACTTCAAGTTTGTCATACAGGCCTGGGGGCAGACTGTTCCATGCATGTTACTCCTGTGTGCTACACTTCAGCGGAGAATTTCATATATTAGATGTTCTTTGTGTTTCACTGTTGCAGTCATTACATTTCGGTAATCTGCTGGCAGGTTGCCCTCAGTTGGCCTGATTACCAAAGTCTTGGGTCCTGCGTCGGTTGCTGTCCCTTCTTCCATGATGTCAGGTCGTCAGGGGTATGAAAACTGCAGTCGACACCATTTTCATCAGTCTTTCTTGCCGCACGGTGCCCGAAGCAGAAGCAGTTCGCAAGTGCCGGTCGGCCAACTTCTGAAATTTTTGTTTTCGAGTTTCAGAACTTAAGTCTTAAACTTAACGCTAAGTGCCCCGTTGGGGAAACATTTTCTTGCTCCTTACCGATGTCAGTAAAAGTTAATTGTATTACTTGTAGTAAGCAAATACCTCATAAGATTTTTCATTTGTACTGTATTCCTTGCCTAGGCACTGACCTCAGTGTGCCTTGCTGTCAGTTTTGTGCTAAATTTAATCAACGCACTATTAAGCGTCGGTATATGTTTACATCAAAATATTTTGGCTCAAGATTCAACTGCCCAGAAATGTCGTCTGTTAGCAATCCGACTACCGGAATACCTAAAAAACGCAAAGAAAAAGACAGAGAGAGACCGTCTAGGTCCAAAACCGACGAAGCTTCTTGTAAAAACAAACGAAGCAGGCAACCCAAAAACTCCAAAGCAGATGAAAGTGCTGCTATTATTGAATGCCTTTTCTCCACCTGGTCTAAACGACTTGTGTAATATATCTATTATTCTTAAATACAAAAGTTATCTTAGGAACTGATACCACCTTTTTGATTGAAGAAATTCTAAAAATGTAGGGGAAATATTGTACATATATAAAATACCTTGTGACAAATTCCCGTGTGGGATTTATTGGCTTGTTGGTGGTGTAAAGTGTCTTATGTGTATATTTATCATGAGGATGGTTGAGTATGTTTTCCTATAAAGAAAATGCCTAACAGTTTATAAAGAAATTATTTTGGCTTAATATCTTAAGCATTTTGAATGTTCGGGATTGGTATGTTTTAAAACATGGTTTTAAATATAGTATCAGGTATTACGTGGAGGTAACATAAAGTGTGGGTTTCATCAATATTAAAAATTAAAAATACAAAAGGCCTTGTATGAGGTATCAATATAACTTAACCTACACGGTGAAAAATTCAAGTTTTTAACATATATTTTATCATTATATATGTTTTTAAAACTGTTGTTCCTTTAATTGTCAAATTTGTGATTGTTCAGGAAATGACATCATGTATATGGTATACAAAAGTCATTTGGCGCTTTTTTTGTATTGTCTGAAGAAGCTCTCAGTCTTGGCTAGGAGCGAAAACGTTTATATTAAAAAATACGTTCACTTTCATCTGCTTTGGAGTTTTTGGGTTGCCTGCTTCGTTTGTTTTTGCTGGTTGTTCTTTTTTGTTGATTTCTCTGAAGCTTCTTGTAAGCCAGTCGCCGGCACTCAGTGAGGCGCTTTCGCATCCCCCGATACCGGCTACTTTTGATTCACAGGCCTCTACTGAGACCCATTCGGAGTCCGGTATGCCGCAAGGCACTTTGAAGTATTGAACCCGCGGATGTCTCTACCTTAGACGGGTCCAGAGCTGCTGAGCAGGCACTTGCTTCTGAGGGTGTTTTCAGGCCTAAATATTTGTATATTAAACCGACGCCATCTTCAAAACTAAGGCCAAAATCAACTTCTATGTCTAAAAGACTGACACTTGGGCCACGTGCACAGGCCCCTATGCCTAAAAAACAAATTATCAAAATGGCTGAGGATTAAATTACCTTCATCAGGGGTACCCATCCCCCTCCTGCTAAGAGGCCTAGGCAAGGCACTGAGTATGAATCATCAGATCAGGTTTCTATTTCTTCTGATCAGGAATTACCTATTCCACCTTATGAGGACTCTGATGCAGAAGATTTCTGCCCTTCTGCTTCTCCTCCTGAGGATTTTTCTTGTTGAGAAACTTTGCATACCTTATGGGAACACTTTCACTGGGAGAGTCAGGATTTCTCAGAATCTAAAAAGCTGCTTAGGTATTTCCTTTTTCTTCTTCCTCAGCATAGGCCTTTGGCTATACCTCCTGTTCTAGACATTGTTGATGTTTTTTCGGAATCCAGCATGGCTCCTGATTCCGTGCCTCCGGCCCCTAGTAAGCCAGACAGATATTACAGGGTTCATGACTCCCACAAATTCCTCTTTAAAAACCCTACTGCTGACCCTGAAACCATTTCTCAGGGTCCCAAGGGCGTTAAGGCTTCTACTGCTAAAAATCCTACCCCTTCTGAGAAACACTACAGGGCGCTGGATAGATGGGGTAAGAAGGTTTACGCGTCTGCAACCTTGGCAATCTGCTTTAAACTGTCAATTTCATATGCTTAAATATCAGCAGCATGTCATGGACTTAAACAGAAAATGATGTTGATTTCTGACTGTGTGGAAAAGAGTTGCAGGATTTACTGCATTCAGCTGTACAAGTTGGAAAGCATACTTTGCAATGTGGTTTTGATTCCTTGGAGGCCTCTTGCAGGGTCGCTGTAACTGGATCTGTGATAAGAAGGCATGCTTGGCTCAAGGTGCAAAATCTGCCTGATCATGTTAAAGCAAAGTTTTTGGATGCTTCTTTACAACAGAACAGTCTATTTGGTAAGGCAGAAGAAGTTTTGAAAAAGATGGAAGATAACGGTAAATCTATACAAACTAAAATATTTTCTACAAGTGCAGCCACCCAGGTTCAGTAGGCACTGGCCTACTAAGAAATGGTACTTTCCAGTACCCACCAGAGCTGCTCAGGTCAAACCCAGACATTCCAAAGGCTCCAGGTTTCAGTCACAATGAACTTATAGAACAAAACAGTGGGGTGCCTCCACCTCCAAATCTGGAAGTAGAAAGGCACCTTCCTACGGTAAACAGTCTCAATGACTTTACACTGCAATCACCAAGCACTTATCTTTTGGCCGTCCCTTTCGGGGGGAAACTTGCACTTCATACATGAAACTGGCAACTTATTACCCAGGACAAGTGGGTTTTAAATATAGTATCCCAGGGATACAGATTTCATTGCCACACGTTGCCAATCCCAAACGGATGGCCAGATCTGCCTCCAAATCAGTGGGCAGAGGCCCAGAAATAAGTTATGTCCCTCTTGAATATGGGGGCTATTCATCCAGCACCAGAAAAGGAAAAAGGACAAGGTTTTTATTCCAGACTTTTCCTGGTACCCAGAAAAGACAAATCATGGTGTCCAATTCTGGACTTATCCATTCTGAATACATTTATGAACATTCCAAAATTAAAGATGGTGACTCTACAACAGTTACTGCCTATGCTAGACAAGGATGCCTGGTTGGTAACTCTAGACGCAAGAGGCTTACTTGCATACCCCAATCAGGGAATCTTGCAGAAGATACCTCCGCTTCAAAGTAGGCTATTTGCATTACCAGATGTCCTTCAAGGATGCATCTGCAGTCCTTACAAATGGGTTGTCCTGTCGTCAGGCAGCCCTTCGGTCGGCCGGATTCCAAAGTCTGGGTCTGGCCTCGGCTGGTGTCGCACTTCACCCGACGTCATAGCTGCAGTTCTTCGGGTATAAAGGCATCAGCCGACGCCATTTTCCTCAGTCTTTCTTGCCGTGGCGCCCAAGCAGAAGCTGTTCGCAAGTGCCGGTCGGTCAGAACCAGAGATTACTACTACAAGTACCGAAGACTTCTAAAAGCTAAGTACCCCGTTGGGGACTCTTTCTTGCCTCAGCCGATGTCAGAAAAAGTGAATAACTGTTTAACTTGTGGGAAACAAATACCTCATAAAGATTTCCACTCTTACTGCTTACCTTGCTTAGGCCCAGACCACAACGTAGCAGCTTGTCTAGCCTGTGCTTCTTTCAACCGACGGACGCTTAGACGTCGGTCGGAATTTGCTGAAGAGTTTTTCGCCCGATTTTGCTTACATTATGCCGTCGGATCCTCCGACTACGCAAATTTCTAAAAAGCGCAAGGAAAAGGACCGACACTCGCGGTCCGCGGTTTCGGCCGAAACCGCGGTTAAGCCTACCGCGAATGTCTCGGTTTCGGCTGAAACAGAGTCCACGGTTCTTCCTTCGGCCGAAAGCTTGCCACTTACCGAGGCCTCATCCAGCCTGGCTGAATCTGCTACGAAATCCCACCTGCTCTTGCAGGTTCACAGGATTTATCTGATACTATCCCTTTGGATATTTCTACCCCTGCACGTGGAGCTGCTAGGCCTCCTGCATCCATGTCGATTAAGGCCTGTGCCAGGGCTAAAGCAGCAAAAACTACAAAATCTGTGCCTGCTAAGACCCCCTCTCACAGGCCTAGCTCTAGTTCACAAATGCTTAGTCTAGCAGAGGATCTCATTTCTTTGATCCGGGGATCCCAACCACATCCAGACAGGGCCTCTCACCCACCTCCAGAGAAGAGGACTAGAGTAGAGCCCCCTGAGCCAGTTTCTTCAGATGGCTCCTCTGATGAATCAGATAATTCAAACCCTCCAGAGGCCCCTTTTCTCCTTATGAGGACTCTGATGCAGAAGAGTCCATTCCTTCTGCCTCTCCGCCTGAGGAATTTTCTTTTGGGGAGTCCTTGCATGCTATGAGGGAACAATTTCAATGGCAGGGCCAGGATTTTTCAGACTCTAGGAAAAGGCTTAGAATCTTTTTGCATTTGCCACAGCATAGGCCTTTAGCCATTCCTCCAGTCCTTACTGTTGTGGATGATGCTTTTAATGATGCTTGTACTGCTCCTGATTCTCTTCCTCTGGCCCCTGCTAAGCCCGATAGGTACTACAGGGTTCCGGACACACATTATAATTTGTATAAGGCCCCTTTTGCAGATCCCGAAACTATCTCCCAGGGACCCAAGGCTGTAACAGCTACTTCTACTAAAACCCCCCTCCCCTCTGAAAGGGAATCTAGGGCCTTAGAGAGATGGGGTAAAAAAGTTTACACTTCTGCTACTCTTTCAGCTAGGGCCTTGAACTGTCAATTCCACATGATTCAGTATCAGGAATTTATGTTAGACCAATTAACTAAAAAACTGTCCTCGGATGAACCATTAGACAAAAAATCTGTACAGGAAATGGTACATAACATTCAGCAGGTCAGTAATCACGCCTTAAAATGCGGCTATGATGCACTGGAGGCTTCCTTTAGATCAGCCATGACTGGCACAGTGATCAGAAGACATGCATGGTTAAAAGAGCAGTCCTTACCAGACCATGTTAAATCAAAGCTTCTAGATGCTCCCATGGATAAGCTCAATTTGTTTGGCTCCCCTGCGCAGCAGGTGCTGAAGAAGTTGGAAGAGAAAGCAAAATCTGTCCAGACAGTCAAGGATTTCTTGCAGGTCCAGCCTCCAAGGTTTAGCAGGAACTGGCCTTCCAAGAATTGGTCCTTTCCAGACACCTCCAGAGCTCCGAGAGGCAGGAATAGGCGCTCGAGGCAGGGGTCAATCCAGAGGTGCCTACAGGGGACGTCAGTGGCAGGCTAGCAACCAGCGAGGTACAGCCACAGATCCAGCCACCACTACTTCCACAGGACAATCGCAGTGACTTGGCTCTGGCACCGCCTACCAGGGAACAACTAGAGGCACCCTTAGGCTGGAAGCTAGCCTTATTTTCAGTAAACTGGCATTACATCACAGGAGACAAATGGATTTTACAGACAATAGACCAAGTTTACAGGTTTCACTTCCATACTCTACCAAGGAAGAGAGGAATGCCAAACCTACCTCCAAATCAGAAGACAGAAGCTCTAGAACAAATAACTCACTTACTAAGGATGAGAGCTGTAGAAAAGGTACCATCTATGGAACAAGGGCAAGGATTTTACTCCAGACTCTTCCTGGTACCAAGAAAAGAAAACCAATGGAGACCTATTCTCGACCTGTCCGCTTTAAACACATACCTCATTGTTCCAAAATTGAAAATGCTGACCCTACAGCAGCTTCTTCCCATGCTGGGCAAGGAGTCTTGGCTGGTAACTCTAGATCTCAAGGAGGCATACCTGCACGTCCCCATACGACCAAATTGCAGAAGATACCTCAGATTTCTTGCCGGATCAGAGCATTATCAATTCTCAGCATTGCCCTTTGGCTTATCTACTGCGCCCAGAGTATTCACGAAATGCCTGGCATCAGTAATTGCTCATTGCAGGCTTCAGGGAATTCAAATTTACCCTTACCTGGACGACTGCCTGTTACAAGCGGACAACAAAAACAAATTAACAAAAGATTTGGAAAGGGTCATTCATCTACTACAAGCCCTGGGATACACAGTCAGTATAAAAAAGTCAAGGCTGATACCATTCCAAAGGATAACCTTCTTGGGTGCAGATCTGGACACATCAAAACAAATGGCATTCCTGACAGTAGAAAAACAGGAGCAACTCCCTTTCTACTTCATGGCATTAACAAAGCAGAACCAGCTAACAGCAAGAAAAGTCCTGCAAGCTCTCGGTTACATGGCATCCTGCATAATATTGATTCCACATGCCAGACTACTTATGAGAAAGTTACAGTGGTATCTAAGGAATTTATGGTCTCAGCACAAGCACAGCCTAGAAACCCAAATTCCAATAATTCCATGCCTGAAACAAGAATTCCAATGGTGGGCTCAGGCCTGTCAATCAAACAAGGACTGCCCTTCCACAGCACTCAGCCAAGCCAGACCATCACAACAGACGCCTCAGACCTCGGTTGGGGGGAACACATGCTGGACAAGTGCATACAAGGCTTATGGACTCAAGACCAGCTGCACCTACACATAAATCAAAAGGAAATGCTGGCAGTAAAACTGGCAAATTCAGGCATTCAGACCATTTCTTCAACAGGGTCAACTGCTAAGGATGGACAACACCACAGTTATGTGGTACATCAACAAACAGGGAGGCACACATTCATACCCTCTATGCCGGATGGCAATGGACCTCTGGAATGTGGCACTGAGCTTCAACATTCAGCTACAAGCAATTTTTGTGCCAGGAAAAGAAAATATACTAGCAGACATCCTAAGCAGAACTACCACGGATGCCCACGAATGGATGCTGCATCCGGACATCTTCAAAACCATTACAGGGAAATGGGGACTACCAGAAATAGACTTATTTGCATCCCCACACAATCACCAACTGAAAAAATTCTGCACAAGGACGTACCACCCACTTGCTTGGAAAGTGGACTCCCTATCTTTCAGTTGGAAAAACCTGACAGCATATGCATTCCCACCTCTTCCCTTGATGCACAAGGTGCTATTGAAGCTCAAAGAAGACCGTCCAAGGATCATCCTGATAGCTCCCGACTGGCCAAGGCAACATTGGTACCCATTACTGAGGAGTATGTCTCGGGAACAAATATGGCCTCTGCCCCTAGTTCCCTTGCTGTTAACACAGAACAACTTCAAAACCCTGCATCCAAACCTGAGAACACTGCAGCTGGCTGCCTGGAACATTGCATAAGACCAAATAACCCAGATTTATCTCAAAGGGTTAAAGACATTATCTTGGAGGCTCGCAGACCCTCAACAAGAAAAAAATTATTCAGCAAAATGGAAAAGATATCTCATTTGGAGTACTGCAAAAGGAGAGAATGTGTCACTGGTAAACATAGCTAACATCCTGGAATACTTGGCAGAGCTCTTCCACAACAGCTTGTCCTATTCTTCCATTAAGATTCATGTATCAGCTATTTCAGCAGAATACAACTTGGATCCTCCAGTCTTCTCACATCCTCTGCTCAGGCAGTTTCTGAGAGGGATTAAAAATGTAAAGCCACCTAGGAAGCCACAATTGCCAGCATGGGACTTGAACTTTGTGCTAGAAAAGTTGACACTCCCTCCTTTCGAGCCAGCAGCAACAGCAGAATTACAGTACTTATCATGGAAAACTGCTTTCCTGCTTGCAATCACTTCAGCAAGAAGGGTATCTGAGCTACAGGCATTAATGGCAGTACAGCCCTTCCTGATCTTCCATCAAGATAGTGTCCATGAGAACTAATCCTACTTTTATGCCAAAGGTGGTCTCCAGGGTATCTTTAAATCAAGCTATCCACCTACCTACATTCTTCCCCAACCCACAGAACAGGGGAGAAAGACTGTTGCATACCTTGGATGTACATAGACAATTACGTTACTACCTGGACAGGACCAAGAGCAATAGAAAAACTGACCAGCTACTGGTAGCATATGCAACAGGAATGGAAGGAAAAGCAATTTCAAAACAAACAATCTCTAAGTGGATAGGAAATTGCATTAGATTTTGTTACTCCTACCATGGGAAGAAAACTCCAGAAAACATCAGGCCTCATTCTACAAGGGCTACAGCCACTACCACAGCTTTTTTACGAGGAGTGGCTACCAAAGACATTTTAGAGGCTGCTACTTGGAGCTCCGTGCATACATTTGCCAAGCATTATAATTTACCTTTATACTCCAGATCCCGAGCAGGTTTTGCCACTGCTGTTTTGCAAGGGATCTTAACTACACCATAATCTTATTTCTCCTCCTCCCCCAGTTTGGCTATGGTATTCTACCCATTTGTAAGGACTGCAGATGCATCCTTGAAGGACATAGTACAGTTTTGTACCTGCCATAAATGTAGATGTCCGATGGGCATGCATCTGCAGTCAGGATTACCCACCCTCCTTCCCCTCTGTGGTACTCCTAGGGTATTTGCCCATCTTGTAGCTAGCTGGGGGAATCTATTATGGTGTATTTGTTTGTGTATATGTACATACATGCTTATTTTTTGTTTGCTCTCTACAATTTGGAACCATTTGCATTTATCCAAATTTAGCCTTCCTAGAGGGCACCGGGCATCTGGGGCAAGAAACACTGAGGAAAATGGCGTCGGCTGATGCCTTTATACCCGAAGAACTGCAGCTATGACGTCGGGTGAAGTGCGACACCAGCCGAGGCCAGACCCAGACTTTGGAATCCGGCCGACCGAAGGGCTTTCTGACGACAGGACAACCCATTTGTAAGGACTGCAGATGCATGCCTATCGGACATCTACATTTATGGTAGGTACAAAACTGTACTTTCTCTGCACTGCCCTTTGGCTTCTCTAGTGCGCCCAGGGTCTTCACAAAGTGCTTGGCACCAGTAATTCCATTTTGCAGACAAACATTCAAATTTATCCTTACCTGGACGATTTTCTAATTTAGGCAGAAAACAAGGACACTCTTAAACATCTGGCGTTTGTGAAAAGACTTCTAACTTGTCTAGGGTACACCATAAATGAAAAGAAATCACACCTGGTATCCTCTCAAATTACATTCCTGGGTGCAAGCTTGAGTACAACTGCCCAGATAACATACTTTACGCCAGAAAATCAAATTCAGTTGATGACTTACTTCAAACAGGTGGCCACAAAAACCCAGCTATCTGCAAGACAAATTCTGCAGACCTTGGGTTTCATGGCCTGCTGCATCCAAATAATTCCATATGCAAGACTGCATATGAGGAAACTTCAGTGGTACCTAAAAAGCTTATGGGAGTCAACATTGTCACAGCCTGGAAACAATGATTCATATCATTCCTTGCCTGCAGCTAGAGTTCCTATTGGTGAGCAGAGGCCTGTCACCAAAACAAGGGACTGTCATTCACTCCACCCCCTGCCACTCAAATCCTGACTACAGACGCATTAGATTATGCTTGGGGTGGGGGGGTGGGGGGGGCTCATCTGACAGGGAGATGCATTCAGGGCCAATGGATCCCAAATCAAATGCACCTACATATCAACCAGAAAGAAACGCTAGCTGTACAGAATGCTCTGACAGCCTTCAAGGACCATCTTCATCCAGGACAACTACTGATAGACAGAGAACACCACAGTCATGTGGTACATAAACAAGCAGGGGGGGTACCCATTCGTACCCCCTATGCAGACTAGGCATAGCATTATGGAACACGGCCTTTACTTACCAAATACATCTACAAGCTCAATTCCTGCCAGGAAAGCAAAATACTGTGGCAGACGCACTAAGCAGAAATCTTACGGACCCACACGAATGGAAACTGGATCCACAAATCTTCAGCATGTTGACACATGGGGGAGCCTAGACATAGATCTTTTTGCCTCACCCCAAAATTATCAGTTGGACAAATTCTGCACAAGAATTAATCTCAAAAAAGCTTGGAAAGTGGATGGCTGTGTCTTTCAGCTGGAAAAACCTATCAGTCTGTGCCTTTCCTCCTCTGCCTCTGCTCTCCAAGGTCTTGCTAAAAGTCAGACAGGAAAAACCAAACAGGATACTGATTGCTCCAGACTGGCCTTGCCAGCACTGGTACCTGCTCCTACGCAATGTCACACCTTCCTCCGTGGTACCTGCCTCTGACACCTTACCTATTATCTCAGCAGAACTATCAAATTCTGCACACTCTGCTCCAAACTCTGAGTCTTGCAGCATGGCTAATCAACTAATTTTACCAGTTAAATCTCTCAACAAACCTATGATTGTCATTTTGGAGGCTAGAAGGCCTAGTACTACAAAATCTTAAGTAGACAAATGGAAAAGATTCTGTGCCTGGAACCAAGCACAAGGAATAAGCACAGCAATGCCCAATATTCTTCAGATTCTGCAATATTTAACTGAGATGCTTCACAAAGGCCTATCTTTTTCTTCTATAAAAATCCATGCCTCTGCCATTTCAGCTCATTACAACACAGAGCCTCCCCTCTTGTCTCATCTTCTGCTAAAGCAGTACCTCAGAGGGGCCAAAAATTTAAGACCTCCCAGGAGAGCACCAGCTCCTGCATGGGACCTCAATTTTGTTTTGGAAAAACTCACTCTACCTCCTTTTAAGCCAGCTGTTACTGCAGATATAAAATTTCTCTCCTGGAAAACCACTTTTCTTTTAGCAGTTGCTTCAGCTAGACAGATTTCAGAAATGCAGGTTCTTAAGGAGGTGGAGCCTTTCATTATTTTTCATCAGGACTGGGTGGCTCTCAGGACCAGTCCATCTTTCATGCCTTAGGTGGTATCCAGTGTGGCTCTTAATCAGGCCATTCATCTGCCAACTTTCTTTCCTAATCCACAGAACAAGTGTGAGCGGATTCTGCATTCATTGGATGTGCACAGACCACTTAGATTCTACTTACAGGACAAAACCTCTTAGAAAATCCGAACTGTTGGTGGCATTTGCTGCAGGGGCAGAGGGAAAACCTATTTCAAAGCAGACTATTTATAAATGGATAAGCCATTGTATTAGTTTCCGCTATGTGCACCTTGGTAAACCTATCCCCAAGGGGATCAGATCTCATTCCACCAGGGCTGCATCTACTTCTGCAGCCTTTCTCAGAGGGGTTCCTACCAGAGACATTCTAGAAGCTGCTACCTGGAGCTCAGTTCATACGTTCACCAAACGTTACCATTTACCTCTCTTCTCTAAATCCAGTGCTGGCTATGCCACTGCTGCCCTCCAGGGCCTTATAGCTGCTCCTAATTCTGTATAAATCCATCCTCCCAAACATAGCTTTGGAAATCTACCCAAATGTAATGACTGCAACAGTGAAACACGAACATAGTACAGTTGTTTACACTTCACATAAATGTAGATGTTCGAGTGTATTCACTGTTGCAGTCCTGCCCCCCCCCCCCCCGCCCCACTGTTTTGCTCTTACTATACCTTTTCTTTCTTTTAATATGCTTAAAAGCCTTTTTGGTGTATTTGCATTTGATTGGAGGTATATTTTTTGTCCTCTAAAGCTGCATGTTTCATACCCCTGACGTCATGGAAGAAGGGACAGCAACTGACGCAGGACCCAAGACTTTGTTAATCAGGCCGACAACCTGCCAGCAGATTACCCAAATGTAATGAATGCAACAGTGAATACACTCTTAACATCTACATTTATGGTAAGTGTACACAACTGTACTTTAAGCATAACCTCAACAGATATACTTGAATGGATGCTGTGCAGTGAAACATTTTTAGGACAACAGCTGGAGTGCACTAGAGGCAGCACCTCAGCACCTTTGTTCTCCGAGCAAAAGACAATTTAAGAAATTCTGCTTCATAGGTTCATAGGATGTTCATCATGTTTCACTGTTGCAGTCATTACATTTGGGTTATCCTGCTGGCAGGCTACCCGCAGTTGGCCTGAATTCCAAAGTCTTGGTCTGGTGTTGGTTGCTGTCGCCTCTTCCCTGACGTCAGTGCACCAGGGGTATAAAAGATGCAGCCGACGCCATTTTCTTCAGTCTTTTTTGCCGCACGGTGCCCGAAGCAAAAGCAGTTTGCAAGTGCCGATCTAGAGACAGCACCTCAGCACCTTTGTTCTCCGAGCAAAAGACGATTTAAGAAATTCTGTTTCATAGGTTCATAGGTTGGTACTAGGCTATCAGCTTTAGGGCCTATACAAACCTAGCCATAACCATTCCCTGGCTATTTCTTCACACACTATTTACTTCCCTGGACCCCTGTCTAGCAGGGCAACTGACGTGATCCCTGGGGTGAATTTCCTTTCTCCCATCCAATCGTCAAGGTTCCTTTTGAAGAGGGCCAAAGAGGCACTCTGCTTGACATGTATGGGCAATCTATTCCATTGTCTGGGGAGTTCAAACCATGTCACAAGCTTAGGCAGTGTATGCATTCTCTCATGTTGGAGTGTGCTTTTTTTTTTGTTCCATGTCTTCCTTCCCTTGGTTCTTAAGATGATCCAAAAAATAGAGGAGACGACGCTAGGTTATACTGATTGCTACCTTCTGGCCTAGACCGTACTAGTTCCTCCCACCTTTTTCAGCTAGCAAAGGAAAAGTTTTCCAGCTGCCACAGTTCCTAGCACATTACAGGGCATCCGTCATTCACCTATGTCCGTGAATCTAGCAGGTTGTCCTGGTGGTGAACTTAACATGCCATACAGATGGATGTACTTGCAACTCTGCAAGCTCTTTCCAGGCTGTTCACCATTGGTTTAACTTTTACCTCAGTGAAGGTGCATTTTACAACCATCTCTTCCTACCTGCATTTAGATCTTCTTTCACTGATATCTGAATAACCTGTTAGGCAGCTTCTGAGTGGCAGCTTTCATCTAAGGGCCTCCAGATGGATCATTACTCTACCCTGGGACCGAAACCTCATGTTAGAAAACTGACTTTGCCTTCTTTTGAACCAGCTGCTGCTTGGCTTTGAAATTCTTATGCTGGAAAACCACCACTTCCTTTGTGATAGTCACATTGGCCATGAGTGTCTCTGAATTCAAGGTTTTGAAATAGAAGTAGCTCTTCCTGTTGTTCCACAGACAGGGTTACCTTGCTCACCAACCCCCTCCTTTATGCCTAACGTTATTGCAAAAGTGGCTCTGATCCAGACTGTCCAGATGTCCGTGTTTCACTTTTGCAGTCATCACATTTGGGTTATTTGCTTGCAGGTAGCCCTCAGCCGGCCAGAAAACCATAGTCTTCGGATTTCTGTGTCGGATGCTGTCTCTTCTTCCATGACGTCAGGGGTATAAAACATGCAGCCGATGCCACTGCATCAGTCTTTCTTGCTGTGCGGTGCCCGAAGCAGAAGCATTTCGCAAGTGCCAGTTGGCTGTCCCCTGACATTTTCGATCTGAAGTAGTTAACTTAATTTGTCAGCAACCTGTGGGTATCGGATCCATATCAGATCTGAGCTGGCAGCTTCAAACAGCTAAGATCCGAGCTGCAAGCACCTCCCCCTTGCCCATAATCCCCTGCTATCCCTTCCTGACCTCAGATCTCGTTTGCCGCAGTTCAGCAGCTCTGAACGAGTTCCAGGCGTGGGAGTAGATCGTTTTGTGAGAAAAATCCTTTTCTTTTTCTGTTATAACAGTAAAATCTGTGTGTTACTCCTTAATTTCTAATTAACTGGTTTTTGTAGTTAAATTATCTCCCCCCGTGTGTGTGAAGGTGTGTTTGTCTTTGGGCCTAGTGTAATCTTATCATTAGTCATGTCTGAGGCCCCTAAAGCCGCCTTTTCTAAATGCACCGAGTGTGGCCATAAGCTGTCCCTAGCGGATGGCCACACTCTGTGTGTTATCTGCTTTGGGGTTGTCCACCTCTCCTCAGGCTGCACTATTTGTGCAGCCTTCAACCCCAGGGCTTTGAGGGACAGGAGGTTGTAGTTGATTTTGGTGGGACTGTTGCCCCTGGACTCGACTTCGTCCTCCTCTCCCTCCGTGGCAACTGCCACGGCAGTGCCACCTTCCATCCCTGCTCCCCTGGTCAGGACTCACCCTTCCACCTCAAGCCAGGAGGAGAGGGAAGCTAGAAGAGAGAGGAGAAAAGAGAAGCACCACAAGCGGCGGGTCGAGTCTTCCTCCTCGGCCCTGCTGGCCAAGCAAGCAGCTTCTCCCAGGGCCTCTGGGCCTTCACCTTCCCGGCTCCATTCACCCCGCTTTTCCCCGGAGCCGGAGGAGGAGACCTGGCCGCCTTCAAGGTCATCGAGGCAGCACTCCCGGCCCACCTCTGTGACCTCCTCTAGGTCAACCCGAAACTTTTCCGATGCAGACATGGACCGGATGATGCATAGGTTCCTCCAGGCCCACTTACAGATGGGAGTGCTCCTGCCCGCCCCCCCCCTCCGGGGGGGGGGGGAGCTCGATACCCTTTTTTGCCCAGATTGCTCCTTCTCCGACCCACTTCCGGGGCTCGGAGCCTTCGGAGCCGCGTAGCTTGGGAGCCGGGGGAGTGTTGGCGCCGATAGTACCTCATACTTTGGCGCCGACTGCATCCTCGAGTTTGTCGGGTCCGTTTTCGGATCCGAGCTCTCAGGGCAGAGAGCTGAGCTTCGGATCCGGAGGTGTCAGTGTGTCTTCGGCTCTCTCGGTCGGCGCATACTGGCCCTTCGGATCCGATTTGCTTCGGCGCCGGCTCCGATCCACACACCGGATCTGAGGGGACTGCTCTAGGATCCCAGAGAGAGCAGTTCTCCTTCGGCGTTCGATGTCGTGGTGAGGGTATTGTCGAGTGATTCGAGGCCCCAGGCTGCTGCTATGGTTCCACCCTGCACTCCCTCAAAGACGGACCTATCTTTTATCACCCGGCTTGCGCCTACATCCCAGATAGTTCCCTTGGAGGAACAGGATGTGGTTGGTGAGGCCTCTTCGGACAGCCCCCCCGAGGAGGTTCCTCACAAACGTAAGTCCGAGAGGAGGCACTTGGACTCACCTGAGTCCATGACAGAAGACAAGACTTAGGGGAAGGTTCCCCAAGGTCACCTCCCGAAGACGTCTCCTTCGGAGACATCATGGAAATGCTTTGAATTAGAGGGGGGTGGTCAGCCCCAAAACCTTCCTCTGATGAGTCTGTTTCTGGAGGCGTTTGACACAGGCCCATCTACCTCTTGGGTGTCCCCTCCCGCCAACCCCCTGGTAGACCTGATTACTACCAGGGCATGGAAGGAACCGGTCACTGTGGAGCCCATTCCAAAGAGACCAGATAAAATTCTCATCCCCCCCTTCTGATAGGACGTGTTGGAGCAGGGGTGCTCCTGTAGATGCCATGTTGGTGGCGGCCGCCGCCACCAGAAAGGAACTAGCCCAGGAGAGTTCCTCAATCCATCTTCCAGACAAGGAGTCTCGGACGATGGACCGCGTGGGGAAGCAGATGTTCACTTCAGCAACCTTCTCTGTAAGGTCGCTGAATTATATGGCACACGTGATAAGACTCCAGCGGGATCTCATCAAAGAATATGCCGGGTCACCCCCAGAGTCCATGTCAGCCAAGGATAAGAAGGTATTCTCAACCCGAATGACCACTCTGAAATCCATTACGAACACCTCTATGCGGCTCCTCTCCCATGCTACAGAAGAAGCCGCTAGAGCTAGTGGAGCGGGCATTGTCTTATGACTGCATGTTTGGCTCTGCCATTGTGATTTTGCGGAACCCTTCAAGGCGTCCTTCGCTAATGCCCCGTTTGACGGTTCTTCGCTATTTGGCAAGACCATATGCGACACGCTGGTCCAGAGCGAGAAAGACAGGAAAACGTCGGCCGTCAGAGTCCACTTGACTGCTTCCCAGAGGTCCTTCTGTAGGAACCAAAAGGGACAGAAGAAGAGGTTGTTCCGGAAGTCTCGACAGTCCCGTTTCGCTCCGGACCCCTTGTCTTTCAGAGGCAGAGGAGGACAGGGTGGACGCCGGCCCAGAGGCAGAGGGGGACCGAAGAATTTTGGGTTGAGAGAACCCTTTTGTGATCGGCCCGCGTAGCAACCCTGAAGGGTTACCCAACTGCTCTACTGTGGAGGCAGTCGGGGGGGGGGGCACTTCTCGAGGCACCTAGCAGTTTGTGAGTCCATCACAACAGATCGCTGGGTGCTTCGAATCATATTCAGAGGTTACAAGATCTCCTTTCTCAATCCCCCCCCCCCCAAAACCCCCCGATATTCCACCCAATCAAAGGGAGGCAGCCGCCGCAGAAATACTCCAGCTGCTAGAAAAAAAGAGCAATCCAGCACGTCCCCCCAGACCAATCCGGATCAGGCTTTTACTCCAGGTTCTTCTTGGTGCCAAAAAAGACTGGGAACTTGAGACCAATCCTCGACCTGTCCTTTCTAAACCTGTCAGTGGCCAAAGAAAAGTTCCAGATGGTCACCATTCAATCCATTCTCCCACTCCTGCAGGAGAACAACTGGATGTGCTCTATAGAACTCAAGGATGCATACTACCACATTTTGATGGGCAGGCGATCCAGAGGGTTTCTCCACTTCCAGCTAGGAGCCAGCCACTACCAGTTCAGGTTCCTTCCCTTTGGTCTCACCACAGCCCCCAGGGTGTTCACCAAAGTCTTGGCAGTTGTAGCGGCCCACCTGAGACTCCAGGGAATACAGGTCTTTCCGTACCTGGACGACTGGCTCCTGACCGCCCCCACCAGGCATATACTGCGTTCAGCCAGAGATTACTTCATCCACTTGGCCTCCCGACTGGGAATCGCAATCAATATCAAAAAATCTTCTCTTCAACTAACCCAGATTTTGGACTTCATTGGGGCCAGATTAAACACAAACCTTTTGCAAGTCTTAACTCCAGACCGGCTTCGAACACTAAAGCTCCACGTGCTGGCCGTTCTACACTCCCCGGCTCCTCCAGCGGAATTGGTCCTGAGGGTTCTAGGTTCCATGGCGTCAACAATCAACCTGCTACCTTTAGCGCGCTTGAACATGAGGGTACTACAATGGACCTTGCAGGTTCAATGGTCCATCCTGCAACATCCACTGAGTTCACCCATCCCCCCTCACAGGGTTTGCAGGAAAGCCCTTTTCTGGTGGCTCCAGTCCCTGGACCTCCAGAAAGGGCGCCCCTTCTCTGTCTCCCCTCCTCTAACCACGGTGACCACGGACGCTTCTCGCCTCAGGTGGGGGGGCACTGTATGGGCAGAACAGTCCAAGGCACGTGGACCCATTCAGAGACCTTGTTGCATATCAGTGTCCTAGAGATGAGAGCGGTGCTTTTGGCGTTGCAAGCACTCCAAGCCCTTCTTCCCTTAGGGACAATTGCAGTTCAGACAGACATGTCAGTAGTCTGGTATATTAACAAGCAAGGGGGAACCAGATCCTACCCACTTTGTCGAGAGGCCATGTGAGTTTGGGAATGGGCGATCTCCACCAACCACTTTCTCATAGCGATGCACATTCCGGGCTGGTCGAACATCTTGGCAGACAGGCTGAGTCGAACCATCCTTTCACTGTACGAGTGGTCTCTGAACCCGAGAGTAGCGAAGCAAATCTTCCTCAAGTGGGGTCAACCTTGCTGCGATCTCTTCGCGTCTCCTTCGAACGCAAAGTGCAGCGACTACTTTGCTCTAATTCCCCCACCGGGGGAATCCCCCAGAGACGCTCTGGTGCATGTTTGGCCATCCGGTCTACTTTATGCTTATCCACCTCTTCCCCTAATGCTAAAATTCTTGCAGAAAGCCCGTCGGTTGGGGAGCAGAGTGATCCTCGTAGCCCCATTCTGGCCTCGTCAAGCGTGGTTCCCTTGTCTATGGTTTCATCTAGTGAATCCCCATGGATTCTAGATCCCACTCCGGATCTGATCTCTCACCCACTAGGATTAACAACCCTGAACCTGGACAAAACTCAAACTTACAGCTTGGTTGTTCCAGTAATAGCTAGGACTTCCCGGTATCTCGTCCTCTGTTAAGGCTATTCTAGTAGCTGCTCACAAGCCTTCTACGAGAAAGGTTTATAATAGCAAATGGAAACCCATTTCAATTTGGGTGGAGCGCAGAAACCTGGACCCCTTTACAGCTCCGTTACCAGCAGTGCTAGAATTTTTATCTATCTTATTCGACCAGGGTGCTAGCTCCTCTACGGTCTAAGTCCAGTTAGCCACAATCTCCCACTATCATGTGGGAAGTGATCTCGGTCCCTTCGCCTCTTCCAAGTTATGCAAGACCTTCTTAAAAGGCACTTTCCTCTTGAGGCCTCCTGTTAAACATGCAGTTCCTCCATGGGATTTAACTCTTGATGTTCTTCGTGTTTCACTGTTGCAGTCATAACTGTAGGGTGCTCCTGCCGGTAGGCAGCCCGAGGTCGGCCAGAATCCCAAAGTCTGGGTCCGGCGTCGGCTGTACAAGCTAGTACCCTGACGTCAGTACGCTTTGGTACATAGCCCTCAGCCGAAGCCATCTTCTCCAGTCTTTCTTGCCGTGCGGTGGAAAGCAGCTCTCAAGTCGTTGGTTGGCGATTTTCGAACAGCGTATTTTGTTGTTGTCGGTCCGAAGTTCTTACTTCTCTTCTCAAAGCTAAGTACCCCGTTGGGGAATCTTTTTCTTGTTCCTCCGATGTCAGAAAAAGTTAATAATTGTATAGCGTGTGCCTAGCGTGTGCCGAGGGTAAAGAGTCCTCAGCATCCGAATCCTCATAAGGAGGAAAGGAGTAGTCCTGATCTGAGGAAGAAACAGAAGATACAGAAGCCTGGTCAGAGGAATCCAGAGTAACATCCTGTCGAGGCCTTTTCTCAGGAGGGGGGTGAGAACCCCTAATCATTGTAAGCAAATCTTCAGCCATCTTTAATAATTGCTTTTGTGTCTTGGGAGTGGATTCAGAAGCAGCTTGAGCAGGAACTTTAGACTTAACCGGAGTCTTTGTCTTTGCCTTTGCCTTTGAAATAGTAATGTGAGTAGGCCTGAAAACCCCCTCAGAAGCCGGTACCTGCACAGCGGTTCCGGACTCATCTGAAGGAGCGACGTCCGAAGGTCCTGCAGCAGTTAAAATAGTGGGCCTTGATGGCTCCCCATGGGAGTCCGTATCGGCCATCGGTTCAGAAGTGGTGGATGGCAGGGGCTGCAAAAGCGCCTCACCGACGACAGCCGAACCGGACGCTGGCTCCAGCTGCAACGAGTCCTGTTTGGACCTCGGAGGCCTGTCTTTGTCTTTGCGCTTCTTTTGAACTCCGGTAGTGTCCGACGACATTCTATAATTGAAGCGTCTGCCAAAATAATTTAAAGCCCAATCGTACCTGCCCTTGATAGTACGAGAGTTGAAACTGGCACAGAACCGACAACCAGAAACGTCGTGGTCAGGGCGTAAGCAAGGTAGACAGTAAGAGTGGAAATCTTTGAGGTATTTGTTTCCCACACGCTATACAATTATTAACTTTTTCTGACATCGGAGGAACAAGAAAAAGATTCCCCAACGGAGTACTTAGCTTTGAGAAGAGAAGTAAGAACTTCGGACTGACAACAACAAAATACGCTGTTCGAAAATCGCCAACCAACGACTTGCGAGCTGCTTTCCACCGCACGGCAAGAAAGACTGGAGAAGATGGCGTCGGCTGAGGGCTATGTACCAAAGCGTACTGACGTCAGGGTACTAGCTTGTACAGCCGACGCCGGACCCAGACTTTGGGATTCTGGCCGACCTCGGTCTCCAGTCTCTAACAGCTCCTCCCTTTGAGCCTGCAGCTTCAGTGGGTCTAAAATACTTATCTTGGAAGACGGCTTTTCTTATTGCCATCACTTCGGCCAGAAGGGTTT
The DNA here is from genome assembly GCF_019279795.1 of Protopterus annectens. Taxonomy (NCBI): domain Eukaryota; kingdom Metazoa; phylum Chordata; order Ceratodontiformes; family Protopteridae; genus Protopterus; species Protopterus annectens. Next base: position 122,028,308 of record NC_056743.1, read on the forward strand.
CGAAGCTTCAAGCCCTTTGCGCCAAACCACCATACTTGGTTTTCCATAAAGATAGTTTCTCTCAGGACCAATCCCTCCTTTTTGCCAAAAGTTGCTTTGGAGCCCAATATCAATCACTCTATTAATTTACCAGTATTCTTTCCAAATTATCAGAACAAGGGTGAATACAAGTTGCATTCTCTGGACGTACACAGGCACTTGAGGTTCTACTTGCACAGGACCGCTGACCACAGGAAATCTGAGCACCTCTTTGTATCCTTTGCTAAACCTTCTTTGATAAAACCAGTATCAAAAGTTACATTGTCCAGATGGATTTCCCAGTGTATACTTCTTGCATATAAGAGTTCTGGCTGACCTGAACCCGAAGGAGTCCACGCCCACTCTACTCGATCGATTTCCACCTCTGCTGCCTTTTGATCCAGAGTATCATTGGATGACACTTGTTCAGCAGCCACTTGGCCATCATCTCATACCTTCATTAACCATTACAAGTTGGATATAATTTCCAGAGGGAGAGCATCCTTTGGCTCTGCAGTGCTCCGGAATATCCTTCCATGAGGACCTCCCAAGGATTGGGTAACTGGGGACTCTGTCCCACAGGTTGATGGACAAATTAAGTTAACTACTTCAGATAAAGTAGTTATGTACTCACCATAAAGTTCCATCTGAGTAGGTAAACTTCATTTGTCAGCAACCGACCCCCCCCCCTCTATCCCCCTAACCTATAGCGTGTACTAAAAGGATTCCTTGCCCTTCGTTTCCGGATAACTCTAGGTTAGGATATGCAGGTGATCCTGTGTGCTGTAATGCTCTGTGTTGCTAAACAAACTCGATCTGAGGTCAGGAAGGGATAGCAGAGGATTATGGGCAAGGGGGAGGAGCTTGGAGCTCGGATCTTAGCTGTTTGAAGCTGCCGGCTCGGATCCGATATGGATCCGATACCCACAGCTTGCTGACAAATAAAGTTTACCTACTCAGATGGAACGTTATAGTGAGTACATAACTTCTTTTTGTCCAGTTTCAGACCCGAAGTTTTAAAAAGATAAGTACCCTGTTGGGGATCTTTTTTCTTGCTCTAACCGATGTCAATAAAAGTTAACAATTGTCTTACCTGTGCAAAGCAAATACCTCCTAGAGATTTTCATGCATACTTTATCCCCTGTTTAGGCCCAGACCACAGCGTTCCTCGCTGTTGGTTTTGTGCCTTGTTCAATGCCAAACTGTTGGCCCTCAGGCTATTTTTGCAGCCAGTTATTTTCGTACTCTATCTGTATACTCCGAAATGGCTTCGTTAAGCCATCTGACTACCGATCTTCTGAAAAATGAAAGGATAAAGGCAGAGACAGACCGCATAGGTCCAAAACTGCCAATGACGCTAAATGTTAAGCTAGTCGCCACTCTGCCAGTACTCAGTGAGGCGCTTTTGCAGCCCCTGATACCCGCTACTTCAGATTCGCAGGCGTCTACTGAGACTCATTCGGACTCAAGTATGCTGCGAGATGCTTCTTTGACTATGGAACCTCCGGATGTGTCTGCCTTGGATCGGTCCGGGGCCTCTGTGCAGGCACCGGCTTCTGAGTGTTTATTCAGGCCTACAGACATTCATATTAAACTGACGCCATCGTTTTCATCCAGTCTAAAAACTCGCACTACGCCTAGAAAACAGATGACCAAACCGCAGGCTCAGGCCCATATGCCTCAAAAACAAATGCTTTGAATGGCTGAAGACCTTATTACCTTAATTAGGGGAAGCCAGCCTTCCCTCTCTGAAACCTAGAACTGATTTTCTTTGATTCTTCTGATCAGGAATCTGATATTTCTTCTTCTGATTACCAGGATTTTTTCTTATCTACTTATAAGGATTCTAATGCAGGGGATTCCATTCCCTCCAGAAGATCTTTCTTTCGGTGAAACCTTGCATACTTTTTGGGAGGATTTCCGCTGGGAAAGCCAACATTACTCTTGAGTCCAAAAAGAGACTTAGGTAATTCTTACTCCTGCCTCAACACAGGCCTTAAGTTATCCCTCCTGTTTTGGACAGATGGTGCTTTCTTGGAATCTAGCCTTACCCCAGACACTTTACCTCCATCTCCCAGAAAACCTGACCGGTACTACAAGAGTACCCGACTCTCACAAGTTCCTCTTCAAGAATCCTTCTTCGGATCCAGAGACCATTTTCCAAGGACATAAGGCATTAAGGCTACTACTGCTAAAAATCCTACCCTTTCTGATAGAGATTCTAGAGCTTTAGACAGATGGGGTAAGAAGGTATGCACTTCTGCTACTTTGGCCATTAGGGCTTTAAATTGCCAGTTTCATATGTTAAAGTATCAGCAGCATATTATGGGACTACTTAAACAGAAAATAATGTTGATTCCTGACTGTGCTGAACACAAAGAATTGCAAGATTTAATGCATTCTGCAGAACAAGTTGGTAAACATACTTTGCAATGTGGTTTTGACGCTTTATAAGCATCTTGCAGGGCTGCTGTCACTGGGTCTGTACTTAGAAGGCATGCTTGGCTTAAGGAACAAAACTTGCCAGATCTTGTTAAAGCTAAATTACTTGATGCACCCTTAAACCAAGAGCTCCTTTTTAGCAATAAAGCAGAAGTCATCCTCAAAAGGATGGAGGAAAAAGCTAAATCTATGCAAACTGTTAAATATTTCCTACAAGTACAGCCTCCCAGATTCAGTAGGCATTGGCCTTCAAAGAACTGGTCCCTTCCAGGCCTTCTCAGTCCAGGAACAGCAGACCACCTAGACTACAGTCTCAGGCTACGCACAGACCTAAGCAGTGGGGGGCTCCCATTTCCAAAGCAGGGAGTAGTAAGCCACCCCCTATGGAAAAATGGCATAATCTTCCAGGCGTCTTCTGCAGTTAACTCCTACTGCTCCTCTAGGCGTCAAATATTGATTGTTCATATTTGCATTAATAATTCCAAAACCATGTTACATACAAGGTACCAGGGTATTTTGTCTTGAAGCATATGTGATGGCAAACACAACTGTATTGATATTTAATCTCTCTCGATGAGTATTTTCTAGAACTGTAAGGTGATAACTTAATTTTTTTTAAAGGCTTAAGCCACGCCCACTGGGAGTTAAAGGCACACACTCAAAAGAGCTGTACTGGAGGGAATGAGTTAACTTAACCCTTCCAAGTCCTGTTCAACTAACTGCTCCCTTAGGAGGAAAGCTTGCCCTGCATGCAAAAAACTGGGAACTCATTACCCAGGACAAATGGGTTTTGAACATGGTCTCCCAAGGACACAGATTCCACTTCCACACACTACCAACCCCAAATGGTTGGCGAGACTTGCCTCCAAATCAGTGGGCAGAGGCCCAACAGCAGGTTCTCTCTTCTCACTATCAGGGCTATTCAACCTGTCCCAGCAGAACGAGGGCAGGGTTTTTATTCAAGACTTTTTCTGGTACCCAGAAAAGACAGCTCCTGGCGTCCTATCCTGGACCTCTCTATTCTCAACACCTTTCTGGTAGTTCCAAATTTCAAAATGCTAACTCTTCAACAGCTTCTTCCTATGTTAACCAAGGATGCCTGGCTGGCAACCCTAGACTTTAAGGAAGCTCACCTGCACATCCCAATAAGGGAATCTTGCAGGAAATACCTATGCTTCAGGGCGTGCTCCATGCACTATCAGTTCTCCGCACTTCCTTTTGGTTTATGTGCTGCACCCAAGGTATTCACAAAGTGTCCAGCTCCAGCCATTGCATTTTGCAGGCAGAGAAATATTCATATTTACCCATACTTGGACGATTGTCTGAGTCAGGCAGAAAGCTAGGACTTTGCTATTACAATACCTGGCATTTGTAAAGAAACATCTATCCTCACTGGGGTACACCATCTAAGAAAAGAAATCTCACCTAGTAACCTGCCAATAGATTGTGCTCCTGGGATCAAGGTTGAACATAACTTCCCAGATGGCATTCCTCACTCCGGAGAAACAAGTTTATTTGACAGCCTACTTCAAACTATTGGCCACAAAACCCCAGCTGTCTGCAAGGAAAATACTGCAAGCCCTGGGGTTCATGTCCTCTTGTATTCTACTAATTCTATATGCAAGATTGCATATGATGAAACTCCAATGGTATCTTAAAAGCCTATGGTGTCAGCATTCTCAGGACCTGTAAACAATGATTTCTATCATTCCTTGTATGAAGACAGAGTTCCTTTGGTGGGCAGAGGCCTGCTACCACAACAAGGGACTTTCACTCTACCCCCTGCCACCCAAACCCTAACAGACGAATCAGACTATGCATGGGGTGCTCACATGGCTGGGCAGTGTATTCAGGGCAAATGGAACCTGAGACAGATGCACCTGCATATCAATCAAAAAGAAATGTTAGCTGTACAGAATGCTCTGACAGCCTTCAAAGACCGTATTCTACCAGGACAACTATTCGTAAAGACAGACAACGCCACAGTTATGGTACATAAGCGGGGGGGGCACTCGTACCCTGTCTGCAGACTAGCCATAGCTCTGTGGAACACAGCCTTGAGCTACCGAGTACACTTACAAGCTCAATTCCTGCCAGGCAAACTAAATTCACTGGCAGACGACTTAAGCAGAAATCTCATGGACCCACACAAATGGAAACTAGAGCCCAAAATATTCAGCCTCTTGAACAAATGTGGGACTCCAGAGGTAGACCTGTTTGCCTCCCCTCAGAACTACCAATTGAACAAATTCTGCACAAGAACTCCCCACAGTCAAGCTTGGAAAGTGGATGCCCTGTCCTTTATCTGGGGAAAAAGGCGCCTCTGTTTATGCGTTTACCCCTTTGCTTTTCCTCTCGAAGGTTCTACTAAAGATCAAACAGGACAAGACAAGGACAATACTAATTGCACCAGACTGGCCACGCCAGCACAGGTACCTCCTCTTGCGCAGTATGATACTGCTGCAACCATGGTACCTGCCTCAGATCCCTTCCCTGCTGTCCCAGCAGGCGGGCCAGATTCTGCACCCTCCACTTCAAACACTGAACCTTGCAGCCTGGCTAATTCCTTGACCTCTCCTCTAGCATCCCTCAGTAAGTAGGTGCTGGATGTCATTCTGGAGGAAAGGAGGCCTAGTACTAGATGAAAAGTGGAAAAGATTCTGTTCCTGGAGCCAGGCTCAGGGGATGGGCACAACGGTGCCCAGCTTACATCATATTCTACAGTACTTAACAGAAATGCTCCACAAGGGCCTATCCTTCTCATCAATTAAAATTCATGCTTCTGCCATTTCAGCACATTATAATACTGAGCCCACCCCTCTTCTCTCACCCCTTGCTAAAACAATTCCTTAGAGGGGCCAAAAAGTTAAGACCCCCCCCCCCCCAAGAGAGCTCCCACTCCAGCCTGGGACCTTAACTTTGTATTGGAAAAGCTCACTCTCCCCTCCTTTGAGCCAGCTGCAACAGCAGAGTTGAAATTCCTTTCTTGGAAAACAGGCTTCCTTCTAGCCATCACTTCAGCAAGAAGGGTTTCTGAACTACAGGCTCTAAGGGCAGTGAGCACCCTTCATTATCTTCCATGCGGACAGGGTTTCCCTCAGAGCTAATCTTTCCTTTATACCCAAGGTGGTGTCTAGTGTGGCCTTAAATCAGTCCATTTAATTGCCTACTTTTTTCCCTAATCCACAAAACAAAGGTAAACAAATACTGCACTCTGGACGTGGACAGGACTAAGCCTCTCAGAAAATCTGAACAGCTGGTAATTGGCTTTGCTGCAGGGGCAGAGGGGGAAGGCCATTTCAAAGCAAACCATTTCCGAATGGATAGCCCATTGCATTAATTTCAGCTACAAGCACCATGAAAAACCTACCCCACAGGGGATAAGATCACATTCCAGCAGAGCGCCATCTACCTCTATGGCTTTTCTCAGATTAGTCCCTACCTGGGACATCCTAGAAGCTGCTACCTGGAGCTCTGTACATAACTTCACCAAGCATTTACCACATGCCTATCTTTAAATCCAGAGCTGCATTTGCCACTGCAGTCTTGCAGGGCTGAATAGCTGGCCTTGATGCTCTTTAACTTCCTCCTCCCTTCCTTAGCTTTGGGAATCAACCCAAATGTGATGACGTAGCTATGCACAGCCACAGCTTGGAAACAATAATTCCACTCATACCCTGCCTTCAACAGGCGTTTCTATGGTGGGCTCAGGCATGTCACCTCAACAAGGGTCAGCGTTTTACCTTAACCACAGCCAGGCAAACTATAACAACAGATGCATCGGATTATGCCTGGGGAGTGCACATGGCAGGACAGTGTATTCAGGGCAAATGGTCTGCAGACCAAAGGCATCTACATATCAATCAGAAAGAGATGCTAGCTGTACAAAATGCCCTAACAGCTTTCAAGGACCTACTACATCCAGGACAACTCCTAATAAAGACGGACAACACCACAGTGATGTGGTACATAAACAAGCAAGCATAAACACTCCTACACCCTATGCAGACAAGCAATGACCTTGTGGAACACAGCACTGACCTACCAAGTTCCACTACAAGCACAATTCCTGCCAGGAAAGAAAAACACATTGGCAGACGATTTAAGCAGAAACATCATAGATCCTCATGAGTGGAAACTAGATCCACAAGTTTTCGCAATGATAACTCAAAAATTGGGGAGCCGAGACATAATCTGTTTGCTTCCCCCCAAAACTACCAACTACGGAAATTCTGCACAAGGACATACCACACACTAGCTTGGAAAGTGGACGCCCTCTCATTCAGTTGGAAAACATTGACAGTGTATGCCTTTCCTCCACTGCCTCTTCTGGCAAAGGTGCTGCTGAAAGCCAGATTAGAGAGGCCACAAATGATGCTCATTGCTCCAGACTAGCCACACCAACACTGGTATCCAATACTAAGGAACATGGCTCAAGGCCCACCATGGATTTTACCTACAATTCCTCACCTGCTCACTCAGCAAAACAATCAGATTCTACACAGCCAGCTCAAGACTTTAAATCTGGCTGCATGGCAAATTGCCTCAACAACCAGTCAACACTTCTCTCTAAAGCTGTGATGGACATCATTCTGGAGGCCCAGCACCAGGAAAGTCTATTCAGACAAATGGAAAAGATTCTGCGCCTGGAATCAGGCTAAAGGCCAAAATCCCCTTGTCCCAAATATTCCTCAGATTCTTCAATATTTAACCGAGATGTTGCACGAAGGACTTTCCTTCTCATCTATTAAGATCCACGCCTCAGCTATTTCAGCTCAATACAACACTGATCCTCCTATATTTTCACATCCATTACTAAGACAGTTCCTCAGAGGGGCTAAGAACATAAGACTGACCCGGAGAGCACCAGCACCAACTTGGGATCTCAACTTTGTTTTGGAAAAACTTACACTACAGCCCTTTGAACCAGCTTTCACAGCTGATCTACAGTTCCTATCATGGAAAACTGCCCTGCTGCTATCAATAACTTCAGCACAAAGAGTCTCAGAACTACAGGCCCTAATGGCAGTGGAGCCTCACATCATTTTTCATCAAGACAGAGTCTCTTCACGAACTAACCCTTCCTTTATGCCAAAGGTGGTATCCAGTGTGGGCCTAAACCAAACCATTAATTTGCCCACCTTTTATCCAAACCCCCAGAACAAAGGGGAAAGGCTCCTACACTTTGGACATTCACAGGCAATTACATTACTACTTGGATGAAACTAAGGCTTTCAGAAAATCTGACCAGCTCTTTGTATCCTATGCTGCAGGATCACAAGGAAAAGCTATCTCAAAACAGATAATTTCAAAATGGATAGGACATTGTATCCATTTCTGCTACATACACCATGGGAAATCTGTGCCTGGTAACATCAGGCCCCATTCCACCAGGGCTACAGCAACATCAACAGCCTTCCTCAGAGGGATACCAACCAAGGATATTTTGGAGGCTGCAACTTGGAGTTCAGTACACACCTTCACCAAGCACTACCACTTACCTCTATACTCTAAAGCCAGAGCTGGCTTTGCCACTGCAGATGTCCTTCAAGGATGCATCTGCAGTCATAACATATGGGTTGTCCTGCCTCAGGCAGCCCTTCGGTCGGCCGGATTCCAAAGTCTGGGTCTGGCCTCGGCTGATGTCGCACTTTCCCCGACGTCAGATCTTCTGGGGTATAAAGGCATCATCCGACGCCATTTTCCTCAGTCTTTCTTGCTGCGCGGTGCCCGAAGCAGAAGCTGTTCGCAAGTGCCAGTCGGTCAGATCCAGAGATTTCAGCTACCGAATACTTCGAAAAAAGCTAAGTACCCCGTTGGGGACTCTTTCTTGCCTCAGCCGATGTCAGACAAAGTAAATAATTGTTTAACTTGTGGGAAACAAATACCTCATAAGGATTTCCATTCTTACTGCCTTCCTTGCTTAGGCCCAGACCACGACGTATCAGCTTGTTTAGCCTGTGCCTCCTTCAACCGACGGACTCTTAGACGTCGGTCGGAGTTTGCAGAAGAATTTTTCGGAACCGATTTTGCATATAAAATGCCGTCGGAGACTCCGACTACGCATATGGCCAAAAAACGCAGGGAAAAGGACCGACACTCGCGGCCCGCGGTTTCGGCTGAAACCACGGTTAGGCCTACCGCAAGTGTCTGTTTCGGCTGAAACAGAGTCCTCTGTTCTTACTACGACCGAATCCATACTTCCGACAACCGAGGCCAGAGAGGCCCCGGCTGAGTCTGCTTCAGAAATCCCTACCGAAGCTAGCGCTCAAGAATTGTCCGACACCATTCCATTGGACATTTCTACACCTGCACGTGGGGCAGCTAGGCCCCCAGCTTTTATGTCTATTAAGGCCTTCTCCAGGGCTAAAGCTGCCAAACTTTCAAAAGCTTTACCTGCCAAATCTACTTCACAGAGGCCTTCCTCAAGTTCTCAGATTCTCAGTCTTGCTGAGGACCTTATATCCTTAATTAGGGGTTCCCAACTTCACCCAGACAGGGCCTCCCAACCTCCACCTGACAAAAGGCCTGGGACTGAACCCTCTGAACCTCTCTCCTCTGATTACTCCACGGATGGATCTGATTTGTCAGACCATCAGGAAGGGGCCTATTCGCCTTATGAGGATTCAGATGCAGAAGAGACTATTCCTTCGGCCTCCCCTCCTGAAGATTTTTCCTTTGGGGAGACTTTGCACTCAATGAGGGAACACTTTCAATGGCAGGGTCAGGATTTTTCTGATTCTAGAAAAAGATTAAGGACATTTTTACATTTGCCCCAGCATATAGGCCCTTAGCCATACCACTAGTGCTAACTGTAATTGATGATATGTATAATGATGTCAGTTCTGCACCTGATTCTCTTCCCCCGGCCCCTGCCAAACCTGACAGATATTACAGGGTCCCGGATTCTCACTTCCACCTGTATAAAGCCCATGCTGCAGACCCAGAAACTATTTCTCAGGGCCCAAAAGGTGTTGCAGCTGCCACTGCCAAAAATCCCCTACCCTCTGAAAGAGAGTCTAGAGCATTAGAGAGATGGGGTAAAAAGGTTTATACATCTGCTACTCTTTCTGCCAGGGCATTAAACTGTCAATTCCATATGATACAGTACCAAGAATATTTGTTAGATCAGCTGAATTAAAAAGCTTTTCTTCTCCTGAGCCTTTAGACCGTAAATCCCTTCAGGATTTGGTACACAACTCTCAGCAGGTCAGTAATCATTTCTTAAAATGTGGCTATGATGCACTGGAGGCTTCATTTAGATCAGCTATGACTGGGGCAGTAATTCTTAGGCATGCCTGGCTAAAAGAGCAATCCTTGCCAGACCATGTCAAGGCTAAACTCCTAGATGCTCCAATGGAGAAACAAAGTTTATTTGGCTCCCCTGCACAGGAGATTCTAAAGAAAGTGGAAGAAAAAGCAAAATCTGTGCAAACAGTAAAGGAATTTCTGCAGGTCCAACCTCCGAGGTTCAGCAGAAACTGACCTTCAAAGAATTGGTCCTTTCCAGACACCTCCAGAGCACAGAGGGGCAGGAATAGACGCCCTAGAGGCAGAGGTCAATCAAAGGGTGCCTACAGGGGCCGTCTGTGGCAGCCTGCCAACAAGAGTAGTAGTGCCACAGCTGCAACTACAACCACTACCACAGGACAGACACAATGACTTGACTCTGATTCCGCCTACCAGAGAACAACTGGAAGCTCCCTTGGGCGGAAAGCTGGCTTTATTCTCAAAAAAACTGGCATTGCATTACAAAGGACACATGGACATTGCAAACAATAGACAAAGGATACAGGTTTCACTTCCACACTTTACCAAAAAGGAGCGGAATGCCAAACCTTCCACCAAACCAGAAGCCAGAGGCTTTAAGACAAATCAACAATTTACTTCAGATGAAAGGGATAGAAAGGGTACCATCTATGGAACAAGGCCAAGGATTTTACTCCAGACTATTCCTTGTACCAAGAAAAGAAAACCAATGGAGGCCTATTCTCGACTTGTCTGCACTGAACACATATCTCATTGCGCCAAAATTCAAAATGCTGACCCTACAGCAACTTCTTCCCATGTTGGGCAAGGAGTCTTGGCTGGTGACTCTAGATCTCAAGGAGGCATACCTGCACGTCCCTATCTGACCAGATTGCAGAAGACACCTCAGATTTCTTGCAGGATCAGAGCATTATCAATTCTCAGCATTACCCTTTAGCTTATCTACTGCGCCCAGAGTATTCACGAAATGCCTGGCATCAGTAATTGCACATTGCAGACTTCAGGGAATTCAAATCTACCCATACCTGGACGACTGCCTAATACAAGCAGACAACAAGACAAAATTGATAAAGGATTTGGCCTATGTCATATACCTGTTACAGGCCTTGGGATACACAGTCAACATCCAAAAGTCAAGACTAGTGCCATCCCAAAGGATAATCTTTTTGGGTGCGGATCTGGACACAATAACTCAGATGGCTTTTCTCACAGAAGAAAAACAAAAACAACTTCCAGATTACTTCATGACTTTGACAAGACAAGCTCAGCTTACTGCAAGGAAAGTCCTGCAGGCCCTGGGTTACATGGCAACCTGCATAATCTTGATCCCGCATGCCAGACTGCATATGAGGAAATTACAATGGTACCTAAGGAATGTATGGTCTCAACACAGGCACAGTCTAGAAACCATGATACCAATCATTCCATGCCTTCAAAAGGAATTCCTGTGGTGGGCTCAGGCCTGCCAGTCCAACAGAGGGTTGCCTTTCAACAAACCAAAACCAAGGCAGACCATCACCACGGACGCCTCAGATCTAGGATGGGGAGCACACATGGAGGGCAAATGTATCCAAGGCCTGTGGTCTCAAGGCCAGCTAAACTTGCACATAAACCAAAAGGAGATGCTGGCTGTGAAGCATGCAATCGAGGCATTCAAACCATTCCTCCAGCAAGGACATCTGCTGACAAGGACAGACAACACCACGGTCATGTGGTACATAAACAAACAGGGAGGCACGCATTCCTATCCTCTATGCCGGATGGCAATGGATCTGTGGAACCTAGGCCTGAATCTCAATATCCAGCTGCAGGCCAAATTCGTACCAGGAAAAGAGAATTCACTAGCAGACAGCTTAAGCAGAACTACCACGGATGCTGCATCCAGACATCTTCAAACTCGTAACAAAGAAATGGGGAATGCCAGAGATAGATCTGTTCGCCTCCCCCACTCAACCACCAACTGAAGAAATTCTGCTCAAGGACATACCACCCACAAGCCTGGAGGGTGGACTCTCTCTTTCAGCTGGAATGCCCTAACAGTGTATGCATTTCCACCTCTCCCATTGATCTACAAGGTTCTACTGAAGATCAGGGAGGAACAGCCAAAGGTGATACTAATAGCTCCGGACTGGCCAAGACAGCACTGGTATCCGCTACTGAGAAGCATGTCTCAGGCGAACTCATGGCCTCTACCCCTATGGCCTCTTCTTCTAACGCAGAACAATTTCAAGACCCTGCATCCAAACTTGAAAACACTGCAACTAACTGCCTGGAAAATTGCTTAAAACCAAACTGTCTTATCTCAGAGGGTCAAGGACATTATCCTGGAGGCTCGCAGTCCCTCCACAAGGAAGACATACTCAGCTAAATGGAAGAGATTCCTCATTTGGAGCACATCAAAGGGCACAGATGTCAGTGGCAAACCTAGCACACATCCTAGAATACTTAGCAGAATTGTTCCACAATGGCCTGTCCTACTCTTCCATTAAGATTCATGCTTCAGCAATTTCAGCAGAATACAATATGGATCCTCCTATCTTCTCTCACCCTCTTCTCAGACAATTTTTGAGAGGGATCAAAAATGTTAAACCTCCAAGGAGACCCCCTCTGCCTGCATGGGATCTAAATTTTGTGCTGGAAAAATTGACACTACCTCCTTTTGAACCAGCAGCATCAGCAGACTTACAGTTTTTATCTTGGAAAACTGCTTTCCTTCTGGCAATCACTTCAGCAAGAAGAGTATCCGAGTTACAGGCATTAATGGCAGTGCAGCCTTTCCTTATTTTTCACCAGGATAGAGTCTCTGAGAACCAATCCTACTTTCATGCCAAAGGTGGTATCCAGGGTATCCTTGAACCAAGCCATTCATTTGCCTACATTCTTCCCTAACCCACAGAACAAAGGAGAAAAACTTTTGCACACCTTGGATATACACAGACAACTACGCTACTATCTGGACAGAACTAAAACCAGCAGAAAAACTGACCAACTTTTTGTAGCATATGCAACTGGGGTGCAAGGAAAAGCAATTTCCAAACAATTTCAAAATGGATAGGAAATTGCATTCACTTTTGCTACTCTTTTCATAAAAAGACAGCTCCTGAAAATATCAGGCCTCATTCCACAAGGGCCACAGCCACCACTACAGCTTTCCTACGAGGGGGTGGCTACCAAGGACATTTTAGAAGCTGCTATTTGGAGCTCCGTGCATACATTTGCCAAGCATTACAATCTACCTTTATACTCCAGATCCCGAGCAGGCTTTGCAACTGCAGTTTTACAGGGGATCTTAACTACACCATCCTTATCTTAGTACCTCCTCCCCCAGTTTGGCTATGGTATTCTACCCATATGTTATGACTGCAGATGCATCCTTGAAGGACATAGTACAGTTTTGTACCTACCATAAATGTAGATGTCCGATAGGTATGCATCTGCAGTCAGGATTACCCACCCTCCTTCCCCTCTGTGGTATTCCTAGGGTGCTTCCCCCTCTTTCAGCTAGCTGGGGGAATCTATTGAGGTGTATTTGTTTGTTTGTATATATGTATATATATATATATATATATATATATATATATATATATATATATATATATATTTTGCTACTGTTTGGAACATTCAACATTTATCCAAATTTAGCCTTCCTAGAGGGCACCTGGCATCTGGGGCAAGAAACTGAGGAAAATGGCGTCGGCTGATGCCTTTATACCCCAGAAGCTCTGACGTCGGGGAAAGTGCGACATCAGCCGAGGCCAGACCCAGACTTTGGAATCCGACCGACCGAAGGGCTGCCTGAGGCAGGACAACCCATATGTTATGACTGCAGATGCATACCTATCGGACATCTACATTTATGGTAGGTACAAAACTGTACTTTCTGCAGAGCCTACTCGCCTCTCCAAACCCTGTTTAGTTCCACCACCCATCCTTAGCTTTGGGATTCAACCAAAGTGTGATAACTGCAGCAGTGTAACCACGATGAACATAGTATAGTTTTGTACCTACCATAAATGTAGATGTTCGAATGTTCACACTGCTGCAGTCCAGGTTACCCTCCTTCCATCCCCTCTGAACTAGCTGGATTTATCTACACCTTTCTATCCTATACAACCTTTGTGGTGTATTTGCTTGTAACTGAAGGTATTGTTTTATTTTTAGATGTATATTTTTTATTAGCAATATGTATTGCCTACCTGTTGGGGGCACCTGACATCTGGGGGCAAGAAAAACTGAAGAAAATGGCGTTGGATGCATCTTATATACCCCTGGCGCACTGACGTCAGGGAAGAAGTGATAGCAACCGACGCCAGACCATGGCTTTGGAACTCTGGCCGTCTGCGGGACCGCCTGACGGCAGGATAACCCAAGTGTGATGACTGCAGCAGTGTGAACACTTGAACATCTACATTTATGGTAGGTACAAAACTGTACTTTTATTGGCCATTTTGGGCTAATTTCTATCTTTCATTTCCCTGCTTTAAAACCCGCATTTGCAAGGTTTTTGTGGTAGTGTACAGCTCAGCAAGCTCCTGCCTGGTTCCCTGCAGAGTTTTACAGCAGCAGCAGAGAGACAAAAGAGAGACTTTGGAGTGATTAAGTATCATTTTTCTGCATTTTTCTTGCTGCCTTTAGCAAATTCCACTTAAAACACCGATTTTCTAGGGTTTCTGTGATTTAAAAAGCTTGTTTTAGCTACATATTGTACTTATTTTACTGCCTGCACTTTAACAAAGTTGTTTTTGTGTTTAAATTACCTGTTTAACTGTTGTAGGCTACACACTCAAGTGTGATTGCCATTTCTATGTATTTAAAGTGCTTTTTTGATTGTATCTGCTTTATTTTCTGAAAAGAAAACAACAAAAAAACAAAAAAATGTACTTGTTTTCCCACCTTTCTAAGCTAGTTTAGTCCAGGTTTCAGGTTAGTGCTGAATTCAGGGCTGTGTTATAAGTTTCTGTGTTTGCCCATACCTTACTTGGATAGAAGGAAGTTTCACTGTTCACTGTGAGAGAGGGTGCTTTGAGCAGCCTATCTGTCCCCGGAGGAGTGGTTTCAGCCCAGTAATTAGTAGTTTATTGGCTATTTTGGGCCAATTTTCATCTCTTTCATTTCCCTGCTATAAAACCTGCATTTGTGTGGTTTTGCACGCCGGGCAGCGCCGGTTAGCTAGGGGTATAACTATTCCCGGCTCCACAAAGTCTACTCTTCAATTTTTCCCTTGGAGCTAGACAAACTTTCAACGTAAGCACTCAAATCATTCACTTCTCATCCCTGCACTTGCCCAAAACTCATAGCAAGCACTAGTAAACCTTAGCATTAGACCCCCCCTATAATGTAGAGAAGGACAAGGCTCTCTATTTGACCTTACCAGCCAATCAGTAAAACAGTTCACTGTACCTATCCAGGCATGTTCAAAGGGCAGTTTCAGGTGTACTCTCCAGTCCAGCTAGTGAATCTGGGCATTTTGAGGCAATGTTGCAATTACCTCATATACACAGACAACCCTCTCCTCCTTCCACCAAACACTAATACATGTGAGAGATGCAATTATACAGCCAAACTGGAGGCTAAGCTCTCTCAACCCAAGACTGGACCAGGCAGTCAGGATGAGAAGGGAATTACTTGTATCACACCACCAGTCTCACATAGACAGACATATGAAACCAGCACTGGCAAAAAACACCCATAAATACACAAAAACATACTCGGAGGCTCTAAATAAAAATCTACAAAAGCAACAGAGACTTCCAAAGCAGACCATCCAAGCAACCTCCACCCCCCCCCCCAACACAAACCATGAAACACAATTCACAAAACCAGTGTGCCACACAGTCACAGCCCTTAAGGCAAAATAACATACCCAACACACTAGTAATAAGTGACTCTATAGTCAGGCACACTGACGTCCCACTCACTAGGCTGAACAAGGAGAAGGTTACTGTTAGTTGCCTGTCTGGTGCCAGGATCTGCCACATAACACAAGCACTCGGGTCACTCCAGAACAAGTACAAATATGACTTTTGTCATTGTCCATGTTGGTGTGAATGACCTGAGCCATACCTCCCTGGACTGTATAAAAATAGACATGGAGGAGCTCTCTGATTACGTAGCCCAGGCTGGTATGACCCTGAGTAGCATACTGCCCTCACCAAGAATGATACCACGGTATAGAGAAAAAATTATCAATTTCAACAATTGGCTTAGCTTCTGGTGTGATTCAAAGGGGATCCCAGTGTCTGTCAGCATGGGATGACATGCTCGACAAGCCACGCTGATTTGCTAGAGACGGCTTGCACCTGTCACCCTTAGGCTTTTGAATACTGGCCAAGGCTCTTGCCACCCCCATAGTGCCTTTTTTAGGCAAGGCTCAAAAGACAAACCCACCACCGTAAATGGCACAAGTAACAATAAACTGAGGGTAATGCTGCCCAATACCAGAAGTATAAACCTCAAAATGCACGCACTCAAGGCACTCTTCAGTATGGAGGAAATCGATATATGTGTAGTAACAGAAACCTGGTTTAAGGCTCCAGAGATCACCCCAGCACTACCAGGCTACAACTCATACCATACATTTTGGCCACAAAACCCAGACCGAAATACAAAAGGCGGGGGAGTATCCATATTCATCAAGGATACCCACACCTCCAGGTTAGTTGCACAGCACGATGCTTCAGAGATAATCCAAGTGCAATTAACAAAGGGCAAAACTGCTATTCAAATTATAGCTTGCTACAGATCACCCACCCTGTCCCAGGACCCCCACTCCGCATTCCTGGAAACACTGGGAAACATAAAGGTCTTACCCTGATATATTGGTTGATTTCAGTTATCCAAACATTAACTGGGAGAAGTACTCAAGTACGAACTCCCTGGCCCAACATTTCCTAGAATTTTTAAACTCAAACACCCCCTCCAGAGGTGACAACATATTGGACCTGGTCATCAACATGGGCGACAGGTTTTCCACACCGGAGGTCAACCCCTTGCTGGTTAGATCTGTCCATAAACTAATCACTCTGGATATCCACATTCTGCCACCACCCCCGGTCAAAGAAACCACCATGAAAAACTTTTCAAAAGCAAACTTCACGTTACTTAAGACCGAGATGGGAAGTTTCAAAGCCCCCATGCTAAAGGATAACGCTGTCCAAGCTGCAAAATCCTTTACTAATGCACCCTACAGGCACCTACAAGAATGCATGGATCGTGCTATCCCAAACAAAACCAAGACTCACTCCTCCAAGAAAAGGAAACCAGTCTGGTGGACCCCTGCCATAAACAAGCTATACAATAGGAGGAGGAAACTAGTGCAGAAAAGAGTAAAATCCCAAGAAGGAAAGACATCCCTGATCAGTATCAGCAAGCAACTACGTTCCCTCATGAAATCATCCAAGGCTAGTTTCGAAAGAAAAATTGCCATGGACTTCAAAGATAACCACAAGGCATTCTTTAGCTATGTGAAGAATCTAAGTGGCAATTCTCAGATCCACTCGGAGTTAGTGCAGAATGGCCCAAAATACACTGAACCGACCGATATAGCCAACATCCTGACAGACAGGTTCAGTGCAAACTTCACCCACCTCTCACCCCCAAAAGGGCTCATAACTATACCAGAAGAATGTAGTGCCCCTGAAATCACAGACAGGTTAAAACAGCCCTCTCCAAAGCCAAAAACACAGCATCAGTGGGACTGGACAGTGTCCCAGGCTGCATCCTACACGAGCTCAAAGCTGAACTAACCCCTCACCTAAACACACTGTTTAAACTCAGCCTCTCCACAGGCTACGTGCCCAGAGTGGCGCACAGCCAACGGTTATTCCGCTCCACAAAGGTGTAGCCACAAAGGACCCTGGGAAGTATCGCCCTATAAGCCTGACTAGCTTGGTCTGCAAAGCTATGGAGCGCATCTTCATGGATCTCATTAACAGAGACATTGGAAACCTCCAAACACTGCACCCAACCCAGTTCGGCTTTAAGGGCAGATTGTCTCCTAAACCTGGTGGACTTCTTTGAGACAGTTACCAAGGCTATAGACTAGGGAAAGGTGGTCCACACAGCCTACCTAGACCTCGCAAAGGCCTTTGACACCATTCCCCACTCAGGTATCATAGACAAACTCACCAGCCTGAACATAAACCCCTAAGTCACAAGATGAGTTGCCAACTGGCTCATGGACAGAATCCACACGGTAAGAGTTGCAGGAGCTAGGTCTGACTCTAAACCAGTTACATGTGGCGTTCTCCAGGGCTCCGTCCTAGGTCCCCTCCTGTTCTGCATATACTTCTCAGAGGTACAGGCATGCACAGGAGGACTATGGGTCACCAAGTTCGCAGACGACTGCAAACTAGGGACTATAATTGACTCTCCGGCTGACACAGACATCCTCCAAAAGGGTCTCACTGAGACAGATACCTGGTGTCAAAACCATGGTCTCAAGCTAAATGCCAAAAAGTGCATTGTCATCCCCTTTGGAAAAAATAAAGTACCCACAAACTACCACAAAGGTGGTAGCCTCCTAAATACAGAAGATGTAATAAAGGGATCTGGGGACCCAAGTTGATAGTAACCTCTGCTTTGATTATCACATTGCCACAGTGGTTAGAAAATCCTTCTATGTGGCCCACCTAATCACAAAAGGGTTTGCATCCAGATTGAAAGAGGTCATTGGGCCCCTCTACGCATCACTCATCAGACCCATCATAGAGTACAATGCCCCATTTGAGATGTACCTTACAAGACGCCTTCAACCACTGGAAAGACCACAGAAGTTCCTCAGCAAGAGGATTACTGGCCTCAAGCAGATGCCCTATGCAGCTCGACTGAAGAAACTCCAGTTGTACTCTGTTGCATACCGCCTGCTCAGAGGTGATCTCTGCCTGATATACAAGGCCATGTCCAACCCAGAATTGATGGACATGCTCCACCTAAAGAAAACCATATCTCCTCGAGCCACACGCTCCAGGGATCTAAACCTCACCACAACAATAAATAGGACGTGCTGGAGGGATAGATTCCTGTTTTAGAGACTTCCCATGCTCTGGACAAGATTCCAGTCTACATTAGGCAGAGCTTCTCGCTAACCCTCTTCAAGAGAAACCTTGACAAGTGGATGGGAAACAGAAAGTTTACCCCAGGGATCACTTCAATGTCTATACTGGACAGAGGCACAGAGAACTAAGCTAAGGGGGCGGTGAAAGCTAACACATTCCGGCTAGGCTTATAAATGCCTTCAGGCAGATAGCCTAGTACCTACCTATGAACCTAATCTGGGGCAAGAAAAACTGATGTAATGGCGTCTGGTGCATGTTTCATACCCCTGACGACCTGATGTCATGGAAGAAGAGAGAGCATCCGACGCAGAAATCCGAAGACTCTGATATTCAGGCTGGCTGAGGGCTACCTGCAGGCAGATAACCCCAATGTGATGACTGCAACAGTGAATACACTCTTAACATCTACATTTATGGTAAGTGTACACAACCGTACATTTGAGTGTTCTTTCCTGTGACTCAGAACAAAGAGGAAAGAACTGTTGACACACTGGACATTCACAGACTACTGAGTTATAGTCTGGGTATGACCGAAGAAATTGGAAGGCCAAAATAAGGTGTTTGCTTCCTGTTAAGACGGGGGGGGTAGCCTGTCTCCAAATAGCCCATTGCTGAATGGACAGTGTAATAGATTATCTTTTTGCCATAAGACCTTTTGAATTGTATTGTGGGAAACAGCTGATTCACATAGTACTGGACCACAACAGTTAGTGACCTTCCTGTAAGGGGTTAGCGTGGAGGACATTTTGGAAGCAGTTGCATGTTCCTCTGTCCACATGTTACCTAAATATGGTTTGGATGGCATATCCAGGTTAAATGCAGAGTTTGCCTTTACCATGCTATGTCTTGTTGTCCTTTACTCATTTTCATTAGCTTAGAAACCCTTACTGCATTAGAGGACCAACATTGAGAGTCTTCCCTAAGATTATGACTGCAGCAGTGATCCACAGGTAGAACATAATACATTTGTGGCGTCAACTTATGATAACTATGGATGTTTTAATGTAGTGACTGTTGCAGTCCAAAACCTTCCCCACTGTTGTTTGGGTTGTTTGACGCCAGGGTGGGTGCATATGCCCTTTTTTCTGTCTTTTCCATGCTTCCATTTCCTTTTGCTTTTGCCTTTGTTTTTAATCATCTCCTGTTATCTCAGGAGAGTGAGTTCTGTCCAGATGTCAGACCAAGTACCTGGGAGTAGTTTGTCTGGTGCTGTAGTAGTGCTTCACATTACAGCACTGTCTGAGGGAGAAGGGAGGAGCCAGAGATTGCTGGGTATATGCCATATTTTTATTCCAGGTATATGACGAAGCATGAGATGAGCATTAGCCCCTCCATGGAGAAAAGGGGCGCAGCTCTGAAAATCTACCTGTGTACTTTTTTTGTACCAAACCCTTAGACGTAGATTGTGATATTTGTAAGGGCTTTAATTCCAGAGCTTTAACAGGAAGAATAAGCTTATCCTTAGGGGTCTTATTCTTTCCAAGCACTCTACTCTTATTTTCTGGGGCTCAGAGCTCTAAAAACAGGACAAGACATCCTCTTTTACAGGGGACAAGGATTCACGCCTAAGATCCCCTTATCGTCTTACTTTGGCATTGACATCCACTCCTTTGTCGGAGGTACCAGCTAAACTTTTGAAAAAGTTGGATCCATCCATTTCAGATCTGAAGCCCAGATTTGAAAGATCCCCTTGAATCCGTACCTCCCCTTTTCTTTTGGAGAGCCTGTCCTTTCAAGATTACCATCTGTGTTCCTTGAAAAGTCACCCAGAAGGCATTCTAGGCCCTCTTCAATTACTTCTCTTCAGTCCTCCAGGAGCCTATCCAAAGCAGATGGATATGATGAAGTTCCTCATGGAACAGATTCAAGTGAGATTTCTCTCTTGCAAATCCATTGGGTCTTGAGAGCCTTTTTAGAATCACAGTACCTTTAATATCTCCTCCTTCAGTTTGTCCTTTGGTTTAGGAGTCCCCAGATCCAAAGATCATTGTTTCTTTGACTCCAGTAGTTTCTCTGAATTGTCTGACATGGAGTACCTCAGAGCCGAAGTGTCAATGCCAGTTGTGGGGTGTTGGAGTTGACACTGAAACTATCTGAGACATCTTTTCTACTCTGAGCATCAACGTTAAATAGCTCTGTTCTGACTCCCTCCTCGGGTAGGTCGCCTACAGGACGTCAGGAGCTGATGATCTGAGAGGGTTCTTTGTTGTATCCATCAGATTTTATTTCCTCTAGGCTATCCACTTTCGAGGTAATGGATAGAGTCATCACTATGCCTAGAGATCAGACCCTCTCCTCCTCAGATACCTCTTTATCTTTCTTGGTTTTGCGTTCTGAGCCTCATTCATCCATTCCACTGGGGTAGCCAGTTCAAGCCAGCCTCCAGTCCACCCGGCATGGTATCGTTCTCTTAAGATACCTCCCTTGAGAATCCCACTGAGGAGGTCCCTCGGTAGAGAATGTGCAAGACGAGGCACTTGGACTCCTCGCAAGAGTCTATCACTAAAGACAATGATTTTGTTGAGGGGAGAAGGGTCTCCCAGATCACCACTTGATCATGTCTCTTTTAGAGACATCTTGGAACTCATTAAAGGGGTGGTTAGTCTCCTGATAACCTTCCTAAGAGGAATCAGTTTTTCTGGAGGCTTTCAGTTTTGGCCCATATACTTCCTGGGTGAATTCACCTACTGATAAACTTTTAGAAGTTGTCTGTCGGTGTGAGTGGAAGGGAACAGCACGATGTCAAGTTTATTCTCAAGGGACCAGACAAAATTCTTGCACCTTCAAAAGACCATCTGCTTTGGAGTAAAGGAATGCCTGTTGATGCTATGGTTGCTGTGGCAGACATGAGAAAGGGACTAGCAGAACAGAGTTCCTCTTTCCAGTCCCCATTAGGGAGTCTGGGGTGCTGGACAGGTTTGGGAAGCATGTCTATGCATCAGCAACCTTCACTTTAATGTCACTGAATTATTTGGCACAGTGTACCTGATTTCAGAGAGTTTTGATGAAGGAGCTTACCAAATCCCTTTCGGGGTCCATATTCTAAGAGGATGTGGATAGCATTTTCTAGCAGTTTGCTCCCCTTCAGCCTATGTCTTATTCGTTCATGAAGTTATTCTCATGCTGCTGAAGATACCTCATGTGCGATGGCTTCAGGCATTTCAATTAGGAGACATGCCTGTATGTGCTTGTGTAATTTTTGTGGAACTATTAAAAGGAAAACTCTACCTTGGAACTCAAAAACATATTGATGTCCTTCAAGGATGCATCTGCAGTCCTTACAAATGGGTTGTCCTGTCGTCAGGCAGCCCTTCGGTCGGCCGGATTCCAAAGTCTGGGTCTGACCTCGGCTGGTGTCGCACTTCACCCGACGTCATAGCTGCAGTTCTTCGGGTATAAAGGCATCAGCCGACGCCATTTTCCTCAGTCTTTCTTGCCGCGTGGCGCCCGAAGCAGAAGCTGTTCGCAAGTGCCGGTCGGTCAGAACCAGAGATTACTACTACAAGTACCGAAGACTTCTAAAAGCTAAGTACCCGTTGGGGACTCTTTCTTGCCTCAGCCGATGTCAGAAAAAGTGAATAACTGTTTAACTTGTGGGAAACAAATACCTCATAAAGATTTCCACTCTTACTGCTTACCTTGTTTAGGCCCAGACCACGACGTAGCAGCTTGTCTAGCCTGTGCTTCTTTCAACTGACGGACGCTTAGACGTCAGTCGGAATTTGCTGAAGAGTTTTTCGGCTCCGATTTTGCTTACATTATGCCGTCGGATCCTCCGACTACGCAAATTTCTAAAAAGCGCAAGGAAAAGGACCGACACTCGCGGTCCGCGGTTTCGGCCGAAACCGCGTTTAAGCCTACTGTGAGTGTCTCGGTTTCGGCTGAAACAGAGTCCACGGTTCTTCCTTCGGCCGAAACCTTGCCACTTACCGAGGCCTCATCCAGCCTGGCTGAATCTGCTACCGAAATCCCACCTGCTCTTGCAGGTTCACAGGATTTATCTGATACTATCCCTTTGGATATTTCTACCCCTGCACGTGGAGCTGCTAGGTCTCCTGCATCCATGTCGATTAAGGCCTTTGCCAGGGCTAAAGCAGCAAAAACTACAAAATCTGTGCCTGCTAAGACCCCCTCTCACAGGCCTAGCTCTAGTTCACAAATGCTTAGTCTAGCAGAGGATCTCATTTCTTTGATCCGGGGATCCCAACCACATCCAGACAGGGCCTCTCACCCACCTCCAGAGAAGAGGACTAGAGTAGAGCCCCCTGAGCCAGTTTCTTCGGATGGCTCCTCTGATGAATCAGATAATTCAAACCCTCCAGAGGGCCCCTTTGCTCCTTATGAGGACTCTGATGCAGAAGAGTCCATTCCTTCTGCCTCTCCGCCTGAGGAATTTTCTTTGGGGAAACCTTGCATGCTATGAGGGAACAATTTCAATGGCAGGGCCAGGATTTTTCAGACTCTAGAAAAGGCTTAGAACCTTTTTGCATTTGCCACAGCATAGGCCTTTAGCCATTCCTCCAGTCCTTACTGTTGTGGATGATGCTTTTAATGATGCTTGTACTGCTCCTGATTCTCTTCCTCCGGCCCCTGCTAAGCCCGATAGGTACTACAGGGTTCCGGACACACATTATCATTTGTATAAGGCCCCTTTTGCAGATTCCGAAACCATCTCCCAGGGACCCAAGGCTGTAACAGCTACTTCTACTAAAAACCCCCTCCCCTCTGAAAGGGAATTTAGGGCCTTAGAGAGATGGGGTAAAAAAGTTGACACTTCTGCTACTCTTTCAGCTAGGGCCTTGAACTGTCAATTCCACATGATTCAGTATCAGGAATTTGTTAGACCAATTAACTAAAAAACTGTCCTCGGATGAACCATTAGACAAAAAATCTGTACAGGAAATGGTACATAACATTCAGCAGGTCAGTAATCACTCCTTAAAATGCGGCTATGATGCACTGGAGGCTTCCTTTACATCAGCCATGACTGGCACAGTGATCAGAAGACATGCATGGTTAAAAGAGCAGTCCTTACCAGACCATGTTTAATCAAAGCTCCTAGATGCTCCCTTCGCTAAGCTCAATTTGTTTGGCTCCTGCAGCAGGTGCTGAAGAAGGTGTAAGAGAAAGCAAAATCTGTCCAGACAGTCAAGGATTTCTTGCAGGTCCAGCCTCCAAGGTTTAGCAGGAACTGGCCTTCCAAGAATTGGTCCTTTCCAGACACCTCCAGAGCTCCGAGAGGCAGGAATAGGCGCCAAGAGGCAGGGGTCAATCCAGAGGTGCCTACAGGGACGTCAGTGGCAGGCTAACAACCAGCGAGGTACAGCCACAGATCCAGCCACCACCACTTCCACAGGACAATCGCAGTGACTTGGCTCTGGCATCGCCTACCAGGGAACAACTAGAGGCACCCTTAGGCGGGAAGCTAGCCTTATTTTCAGTAAACTGGCATTACATCACAGGAGACAAATGGATTTTACAGACAATAGACCAAGGTTACAGGTTTCACTTCCATACTCTACCAAGGAAGAGAGGAATGCCAAACCTACCTCCAAATCAGAAGACAGAAGCTCTAGAACAAATAACTCACTAAGGATGAGAGCTGTAGAAAGGGTACCATCTATGGAACAAGGGCAAGGATTTTACTCCAGACTCTTCCTGGTACCAAGAAAAGAAAACCAATGGAGACCTATTCTCGACCTGTCCGCTTTAAACACATACCTCATTGTTCCAAAATTCAAAATGCTGACCCTACAGCAGCTTCTTCCCATGCTGGGCAAGGAGTCTTGGCTGGTAACTCTAGATCTCAAGGAGGCATACCTGCACGTCCCCATACGACCAAATTGCAGAAGATACCTCAGATTTCTTGCAGGATCAGAGCATTATCAATTCTCAGCATTGCCCTTTGGCTTATCTACTGCGCCCAGAGTATTCACAAAATGCCTGGCATCAGTAATTGCTCATTGCAGGCTTCAGGGAATTCAAATTTACCCTTACCTGGACGACTGCCTGTTACAAGCGGACAACAAAAGCAAATTAACAAAAGATTTGGAAAGGGTCATTCATCTACTACAAGCCCTGGGATACACAGTCAATATAAAAAGTCAAGGCTGATACCATCCCAAAGGATAACCTTCTTGGGTGCAGATCTGGACACATCAAAACAAATGGCATTCCTGACAGTAGAAAAACAGGAGCAACTCCCTTTCTACTTCATGGCATTAACAAAGCAGAACCAGCTAACAGCAAGAAAAGTCCTGCAAGCTCTCGGTTACATGGCATCCTGCATAATATTGATTCCACATGCCAGACTACATATGAGAAAGTTACAGTGGTATCTAAGGAATTTATGGTCTCAGCACAAGCACAGCCTAGAAACCCAAATTCCAGTAATTCCATGCCTGAAACAAGAATTCCAATGGTGGGCTCAGGCCTGTCAATCAAACAAGGGACTGCCCTTTCACAGCACTCAACCAAGCCAGACCATCACAAGAGACGCCTCAGACCTCAGTTGGGGGGCACACATGCTGGACAAGTGCATACAAGGCTTATGGACTCAAGACCAGCTGCACCTACACACAAATCAAAAGGAAATGCTGGCAGTAAAACTGGCAATTCAGGCATTCAGACCATTTCTTCGACAGGGTCAACTGCTGATAAGGACGGACAACACCATAGTTATGTGGTACATCAACAAACAGGGAGGCACACATTCATACCCTCTATGCCGGAAGGCAATGGACCTCTGGAATGTGGCACTGAGCTTCAACATTCAGCTACAAGCAATTTTTGTGCCAGGAAAAGAAAATATACTAGCAGACATCCTAAGCAAAACTACCACGGATGCCCACGAATGGATGCTGCATCCGGACATCTTCACAACCATTACAGGGAAATGGGGACTACCAGAAATAGACTTATTTGCATCCCCACACAATCACCAACTGAAAAAATTCTGCACAAGGACGTACCACCCACTTGCTTGGAAAGTGGACTCCCTATCTTTCAGTTGGAAAAACCTGACAGCATATGCATTCCCACCTCTTCCTTTGATGCACAAGGTGCTATTGAAAATCAAAGAGGACCGTCCAAGGATCATCCTGATAGCTCCAGACTGGCCAAGGCAACATTGGTACCCATTACTGAGGAGTATGTCTCGGGAACAAATATGGCCTCTGCCCCTAGTTCCCTTGCTGTTAACACAGAACAACTTCAAAACCCTGCATCCAAACCTGAGAACACTGCAGCTGGCTGCCTGGAACATTGCATAAGACCAAATAACCCAGATTTATCTCAAAGGGTTAAAGACATTATCTTGGAGGCTCGCAGACCCTCAACAAGAAAAAATTATTCAGCAAAATGGAAAAGATATCTCATTTGGAGTACTGCAAAAGGAGAGAATGTGTCACTGGTAAACATAGCTTACATCCTGGAATACTTGGCAGAGCTCTTCCACAACGGCCTGTCCTATTCTTCCATTAAGATTCATGCATCAGCTATTTCAGCAGAATACAACTTGGATCCTCCAGTCTTCTCACATCCTCTGCTCAGGCAGTTTCTGAGAGGGATTAAAAATGTAAAGCCACCTAGGAAGCCACCATTGCCAGCATGGGACTTGAACTTTGTGCTAGAAAAGTTGACACTCCCTCCTTTCGAGCCAGCAGCAACAGCAGAATTACAGTACTTATCATGGAAAACTGCTTTCCTGCTTGCAATCACTTCAGCAAGAAGGGTGTCTGAGCTACAGGCATTATTGGCAGTACAGCCCTTCCTGATCTTCCATCAAGATAGTGTGTCCATGAGAACTAATCCTACTTTTATGCCAAAGGTGGTCTCCAGGGTATCTTTAAATCAAGCTATCCACCTACCTACATTCTTCCCCAACCCACAGAACAGGGGAGAAAAACTGTTGCATACCTTGGATGTACATAGACAATTACGTTACTACCTGGACAGGACCAAGAGCAATAGAAAAACTGACCAGCTACTGGTAGCATATGCAACAGGAATGGAAGGAAAAGCAATTTCAAAACAAACAATCTCTAAGTGGATAGGAAATTGCATTAGATTTTGTTACTCCTACCATGGGAAGAAAACTCCAGAAAACATCAGGCCTCATTCTACAAGGGCTACAGCCACTACCACAGCTTTTTTACGAGGAGTGGCTACCAAAGACATTTTAGAGGCTGCTACTTGGAGCTCCATGCATACATTTGCCAAGCATTATAATTTACCTTTATACTCCAGATCCCGAGCAGGTTTTGCCACTGCTGTTTTGCAAGGGATCTTAACTACACCATAATCTTATTTCTCCTCCTCCCCCAGTTTGGCTATGATGTCCTTCATGGATGCATCTGCAGTCATAACAAGTGGGTTGTCCTGTCGTCAGGCAGCCCTGCAGTCGGCCGGATTCCAAAGTCCGGGTCCGCTTCTGATGTCGATGTCGCACTTCACCCGACGTCATCTCTGTTGGTCTTGGTATATAAGCATCAGCCGACGCCATTTTCCTTAGTCTTTCTTGCCGCTGCCGAAGCAGAAGCTGTTCGCAAGTGCCGGTCGGTCGGATCCAGAGATTACTTCTACCGAATACTACTCGAAGACTTCTAAAGCTAAGTACCCGTTGGGGACTCTTTCTTGCCTCAGCCGATGTCAGAAAAAGTTAACAATTGTTTAACCTGTGGGAAACAAATACCTCATAAAGATTTCCACTCTTACTGTCTGCCTTGTTTAGGCCCAGCCCACGACGTAGCAGCCTGTTCGGCCTGTGCCTCTTTCAACCGACGACGCTTAGGCCGGTCGGAGTTTGCAGAACAGTTTTTCGGTTCTGATTTTACGTACATTATGCCGCCGGATCCTCCGACTACCCAATCTACTAAAACGCAAAGATAAGACCGACACTCGCGGTCCGCGGTTTCGGCGAAACCACGGTAAAGCAAATCTGAGTGTCTCGGTTTCGGCGAAACCGAGAAAACTGATCAAAGTACAGCTGAACCTATTCTTACAACTGAGGCCCCTGCTACAACTCTTGAATCGACCTCAGAACTTTTACCCACTACGGTGGTTGACTTATCAGACACCATCCCCTTGGATGTCTCTACCCCAGCACGTGGTGCTGCTAGGCCTCCAGCAGCCATGTCCATTAAGGCCTTCGCCAGGGCTAAAGCAGCCAAAACTACTAAAACAGTGCCTGTTAAACCCCCCACATGCAGGCCCTCTTCTAGCTCTCAAATGCTTTCTTTGGCAGAAGATTTAATTTCTTTAATTAGGGGATCTCAATCTCACCCAGACAGGGCCTCTCAGCCCCAGAGAAGAGACCTAGGGCAGAGCCCCTGAGCCAGTGTCTTCTGATGATTCTGCTGATGAATCAGACATAACTGACCAGCCAGAGGCTCCCTTCTCCAATTTTGAAGATTCTGATGCTGAAGAATCCATTCCAGCTGCTTCCCACCAGAAGAATTCTCCTTTGGGGAAACCTTGCATGCCATGCGAGAACAGTTCCAATGGCAGCAACAGGATTTTTCAGACTCCAGAAAAGACTTAGGACCTTTCTGCACCTCCCACAGCACAGGCCCTTAGCTATACCTCCTGTTCTCTCTGTGGTGGATGATGCTTTCAATGATGTTTGCTCCGCTCCAGATTCTTTACCCCAGCCCCTGCCAAACCAGACAGATTTTACAGGGTGCCAGATACTCATCACCACCTTTACAAGGCCCCACTTGCAGACCCAGAAACTATATCCCAGGGTCCCAAGGCAGTAGCCGCGACCATAGCTAAAAACCCTATTCCTTCTGAAAGGGAAGCAAGGTCATTAGACAGATGGGGTAAAAGGTCTACACTTCAGCTACTCTCTCAGCTAGAGCTTTAAACTGTCAGTTTCACATGATACAATACCAAGAGTTTATGCTCGATCAGTTAACTAAAAAACTAACCACAGATGAATCTCTTGATAAGAAATATGTATTAGAGATGGTAAATAACATACAACAGGTTAGCAACCATTCCTTAAAATGTGGCTATGATGCACTGGAGGCTTCATTTAGATCAGCCATGACAGGCACAGTGATAAGAAGGCATGCATGGCTAAAGGAACAAGTTTTACCGGATCATGTTAAAGCTAAGTTGCTAGATGCTCCTATGGACAAGACAAGTTTGTTTGGTACACCTGCCCAGCAGGTTATGAAGAAAATGGAAGAGAAGGCAAAATCTGTTCAAACTGTTAAAGATTTCTTGCAGGTTCAACCCCAAGGTTTAGCAGGAACTGGCCTGCCAAAAATTGGTCCTTTCCTGACTCCACAAAATTTCAAAGGGGCAGGAATAGACGTCCCAGAGGCAGAAACCAATCCAGAGGAGGTGCCTACAGAGGACAGTGGCAAGGTAACAACAGAGGCACAGACACAGCCACTACCACTACATCAGCACAACCACAGTGACTTAATCATAAATCCGCCTACCAGGGAACAAATAGCAGCTCCTCTAGGCGGAAAGTTAACCTTATTTTCAAAGAACTGGCACTACATAACAAAAGACAAGTGGATTTTACAAACCATAGATCAAGGTTACGGTTTCACTTCCACACTTTACCAGTCAAAAGAGGAATGCCAAATCTACCTCCAAATCAAAAACAGAGGCTCTACGCCAGATAATGGAGTTAGCAAACATGAGAGCTGTGGAAAGAGTGCCAACAGCAGAACAAGGAAAGGGTTCTATTCCAGACTATTCCTAGTTCCAAGAAAGGAAAAAGTTGGAGACCAATTCTCGACCTGTCCACCTTAAATACATACATCATTGTCCCAAAATTCAAAATGCTGACCCTACAGCAACTTCTTCCCATGCTGGGCAAGGAGTCTTGGCTGGTAACTCTAGATCTCAAGGAGGCATACCTGCACGTCCCCATTCGACCAATCTGCAGAAGATACCTCAGATTTCTTGCAGGATCAGAGCACTATCAATTCTCAGCATTGCCCTTTGGCTTATCTACTGCGCCCAGAGTATTCACAAAATGCCTGGCATCAGTAATCGCCATTGCAGACTACAGGAATTCAAATTTACCCATACCTGGACGACTGCCTGCTACAAGGGGACAACAAAAGCAAGCTGACAACGGATTTACAAAGGGTCATTTACTTGCTACAAGGACTGGGATACACAGTCAATTTACAAAAGTCAAGGCTGATACCATCCCAAACAAGGACATTCTTGGGCGCTGATTTGGACACAGTACAGCAAATGGCATTCCTGACTACAGAAAAACAAAAAGAACTTCCTCTTTACTTCTTGGCACTAACAAAACTGAACAAGTTAACAGCAAGAAAAGTTCTGCAGGCCTTGGGCTTCATGGCATCATGCATAATCTTGGTCCCATTTGCCAGACTACATATGAGGAAACTACAGTGGTACCTAAAGAATTTATGGTCCCAACACAGACACAGTCTAGAAACAGAAATCCCACTAATTCCATGCTTAAAACAGGAGTTCCTATGGTGGGCTCAGGCATGCCAGTCAAACCCAGGCCTACCCTTTCGCAGATGTCAACCAAGCCAGACCATCACAACAGACGCTTCAGACCTAGGATGGGGCCCACATGCTGGACAAATGCGTGCAAGGATTGTGGACACAGGATCAACTTCACCTGCACATCAATCTAAAAGAAATGCTGGCAGTAAAACTGGCAATCCAAAAGTTCAAACCATTTCTCAGAGGGCCAGTTGATGATAAGGACAGACAACACCACAGTCATGTGGTACATCAACAAACAGGGAGGCACTCATTCATACCCCTATGCAGAATGACCTTGGAGCTGTGGACCCTGGCACTCAGCTACAACATTCAGTTACAGGCAATATTTGTACCGGGGAAAGACAATACTCTAGCAGACATATTAAGCAGAACCACCGGATGCCCACGAATGGAAGCTGCACCGGACATCTTCAAGACCATCTCAAAGAAATGGGGAATGCCACAGATAGACCTATTCGCATCACCTCTCAATCACCAGCTCAAAAATTCTGCACAAGGACATTCCACCCACTAGCATGGAAAGTGGACTCACTCTCCATCAACTGGAAAGGCCTAACAGCATATGCATTCCCACCTCTTCCTTTGATACACAAGGTACTACTAAAAATCAAGGAAGAACGTCCAAAGATAATCCTGATAGCTCCAAACTGGCCAAGACAACACTGGTACCCACTACTGAAGAGCATGTCTCTGAACAATATGTGGCCAATACCCCTGATGCCTTTGATGTTAACTCAGAACAACTACAGCATCATACATCCAAACCTAAAAACGCTGCAACTGACTGCATGGAACATCACATAGCAGCAGCTAATCCAGAACTTTCACAAAGAGTTAAAGACATTATTCTTGAAGCGCGCAGACCTTCAACAAGAAGGAACTATGCTGGAAAATGGAAAAGGTTTGTCATTTGGAGTACGAAGAGGAAAAGAGGTGTCAAACATAGATATGCCTAACATTCTGGAGTATCTGGCGAACTTCTTCATTCAGGCCTGTCCTACTCCTCCATCAAGATACATGCATCAGCTATTTCAGCAGAATACAGCTTTGATCCACCTGTTTTTCGCACCCTTTGCTCAGGCAGTTCCTCAGAGGAATCAAGAATGTAAAACCTCCAAGGAAACCACCATTACCAGCTTGGGATTTAAACTTTGTGCTAGAAAAGTTGACACTATCACCCTTTGAACCAGCAGCAACAGCAGACCTACAACACCTGTCATGGAAAACTGCTTTCCTGCTAGCAATTACTTCAGCAAGGAGGGTTTCAGAACTTCAGGCCTTAATGGCAGTGCAACCCTTCCTAATCTTCCACCAAGATAGAGTGTCCATGAGGACTAATCCTACATTTATGCCCAAGGTGGTATCCAGAGTGTCTTTAAACCAGGCAATCCACCTACCTACCTTCTTTCCCAACCCACAAAACAGAGGGAAAGAATACTGCATACCTTGGATGTACATAGACAGCTACGCTACTACTTGGACAGAACAAAAATAGCAGAAAGACTGACCAACTTTTGTAGCCTATGCAACAGGAAGGGAAGGAAAAGCTATTTCCAAACAGACAATCTCCAAATGGATAGGAAATTGCATACGATACTGTTACTCCTTCCATGGAAAACCAATTCCACAAAACATAAGACCTCATTCTACAAGGGCAACAGCCACTACCACAGCCTTCTTACGGAGTGGCAACCAAAGACATTATTGAGGCGGCTACTTGGACCTCCGTGCATACATTTGCCAAGCATTATAATTTGCCTCTATATTCCAGATCCCGAGCAGGGTTTGCAACTGCTGTACTGCAAGGGATCCTAAACACACCATAATCTACTTTTATCCTCCTCCCCTAGTTGGCTATGGTATTCTACCCACTTGTTATGACTGCAGATGCATCCATGAAGGACATAGTACAGTTTTGTACCTACCATAAATGTAGATGTCCGAACTGGATAGCATCTGCAGTCAGGATACCCTTCCTTCCTCCCCTCTGTGGTACTCCTAGGGTGTTTACCCTCCTAATAGCTAGCTGTTGGGGGGGAGTCTTTTATGGTGTATTTGTTTGTATATATGTACATATATGCTTATGGTTGTGTTTACCTCTATCTATTTGGAAACATTGGCATCTATCCAAATTTTAGCCTGCAAGAGGGCTACTGGCATCTGGGGCAAGAAACACTGAGGAAAATGGCGTCGGCTGATGCTTATATACCCGAAGACCAACAGAGATGACGTCGGGTGAAGTGCGACATCAGCCGAAGCCGGACCCGGACTTTGGAATCCGGCCGACTGCAGGGCTGCCTGACGACAGGACAACCCACTTGTTATGACTGCAGATGCTATCCAGTTCGGACATCTACATTTATGGTAGGTACAAAACTGTACTGTATTCTACCCATTTGTAAGTACTGCAGATGCATCCTTGAAGGACATAGTACAGTTTTGTACCTACCATAAATGTAGATGTCCGATAGGCATGCATCTGCAGTCAGGATTACCCACCCTCCTTCCCCTCTGTGGTACTCCTAGGGTATTTGCCCATCTTGTAGCTAGCTGGGGGAATCTATTATGGTGTATTTGTTTGTGTATATGTACATACATGCTTATTTTTTGTTTGCTCTCTACAATTTGGAACCATTTGCATTTATCCAAATTTAGCCTTCCTAGAGGGCACCTGGCATCTGGGGCAAGAAACACTGAGGAAAATGGCGTCAGCTGATGCCTTTATACCCGAAGAACTGCAGCTATGACGTCAGGTGAAGTGCGACACCAGCCGAGGCCAGACCCAGACTTTGGAATCCGGCCGACCGAAGGGCTGCCTGACGACAGGACAACCCATTTGTAAGGACTGCAGATGCATGCCTATCGGACATCTACATTTATGGTAGGTACAAAACTGTACTTTTTCTATTGTATCTCTGTTTTTGAGCTATTGTAATGCCTCATAATTACTCCAAGTGCTTCTTTTATAATTTTAATGTCTTTCTCTCAAAATGGCGGATGTTGTGCCTTCCTTGGTAACTTGATCTTATTTTCTTGCTTTCCTTCCTTCTTCCCAGAATTCATTTCAAGTCCTCTTTATATGACTCATGCCAGACATAAGAAAGTGGTAATGTTTTGTCATGCCATTAAAATATGGCAGGACTGTGAAGCACTGTCATCTAAACACACCTTCTGTAAAAGAGCTGCTTCTCTGTTTGCCTTACTGAGCCTCATTTATCTGTCTGCCAGAGCTTGTTCTGTGCTATAAATAGCTGTTTGCTACTTGCAGCAAAAGAAAGCAGATAAAAACAGTTTTGTGTAAGAGGAGTCTTTTGTAGTCCTAACAAACTTTATAAACCCTCCCCCATACTCTCATGCTGAGATGTGAAAACTCTCACTGCAGTAAATAATCCTTGCTGTACATTTACAAGTGACAAGTAGTAAGACTGTAAACTTAGTCTGTCTGCTACTTTCCAATGCCATCAGTGGGAGGATTTTTCTCCTCATGAATGATGCAGACTTAAAATATGCTTTACTAGATGTTCTTCGTGTTTCATGGTTGCAGTCATTACACTTGGGTTATCCTGCTGGCAGGCTACCCTCAGTCGGCCTGAGTTACAAAGCCTAGGTCCGGCATCGGTTGCTGTCGCCTCTTCCCTGACGTCAGTGTGCCAGGGGTATGAAAGATGCAGCTGACGCCATTTTCTCCAGTCTTTCTTGCCGCGTGGTGCCCGAAGCAGAAGCAGTTCACAGGTGCCGGTCGGTCGACTCCTGAGATTTTCGTGTTCGAATTTCAGATCCAAAGTCTTCATTAAAAGCCAAGTACCCCATTTGGGACCCCTTTTTTCTTGCTCCAGACCGATGTCAGAAAAAGTTAATAATTGTATTTCTTGTGGGAAGCAAATACCTCATAAGGACTTTCACTCTTAGTGTATTCCTTGCCTAGGCCCTGACCATGACATTGCTAGTTGTCGGTTTTGTGCTAGATTTAACCAACGCAGTATTAAGCATCGGTACGATTTTGCTTTTCACTGTTTTGTGAGAAGATTTAATTACACGATGCCGTCGGATAGCCATCCAACTACCGGAATTCACAAGAAACACAAAGAAAAGGAAAAGGACAGGCATCCGAGGTCCAAAACCGACGCCCACTACTTTGGACCCACAGGCCGCTACAGACTCCCACATGGAGTTGCCTAGGCCGCTGGAAGCTCAGGGTATTGGACCTTCAGAGACTATTCCCTCAGGTGGGTCCGGAGCCGCTGAGCAGGCATCGGCTTCTGAGGGTGTTTTCAGACCTACTCAATTATACATTAAAACGACTCCAGCTACAAAGGCAAAGACTAAAGCACCTTTAAAGACAAAGAAACAAGCACAACAGCCTCCTGGTCAGGCCTCCATGCCCAAAAAACAGATGCTCAAAATGGCTGTAGACTTAATTACTTTGATCAGGGGTTCCCATCCCCCTCTTGATAAAAGGCCTAGGCAAGAGACAGAATATGAATCTTCAGATCAGGATTCCATTTCATTGATTCCTATTCTGATCAGGAATACTCTCTTCCTCCCTATGAGGATTCTGATGCTGAAGAAATCTATCCCTTCAGCCTCTCCTCCTGAGGATTACTCTTTTGGGGAAACCTTGCATACCATGAGGGAACATTTCCACTGGGAGAGCCAAGATTATTCAGAATCTAAGAAAAGGCTGAGACTTCCTTTTACTCCCACAACACAAGTCCCTAACTATGCCACCTGTGTTAGACATTGTAGATGATGTATTTTAAGAGTCCAGTCTGACCCTGACTCCTTACCTCCAGCTCCTGTTACGCCTGACCGGTACTACAGGGTTCCTTACTCTCATAAATTCCTTTTCAAAAACCCTGCTGCTGACCCAGAAACTATCTCTCAGGATCTCAGAGGTCAAGGCATCCACTGCAAAAAACCCTACCCCCTCAGACAGGGATTCTAGGGCATTGGACAGATGGGGGAAGAAGATTTACACTTCTGCTACCTTGGCTATAAGGGCTTTAAATTGTCAGTTTCTTAAGCTCAAATATTAGCGCTATATTATGTCACTGCTTAAACAAAAAATGTTGATAAATTCTGAATGTGCAGAAAACATAAAAATGCAGGATTTATTGCATGCAGCTGAGCAAGTTGGAAAGCATACTTTGCAATGTGGTTTTGATTCTTTGGAGGCCTCCTGCAGGGCTGCTGTTACGGGTTCTGTCATCAGGAGACATGCTTTGTTAAAGGAACAAAATCTGCTTGATCATGTCAAAGCAAAATTATTAGATGCTGCATTACAGCATGATTCCTTGTTTGGTGTTAAAGCAGAAGAGGTGTTAAAGAAAATGGAGGACAAAGCTAAATCTATGCAAACGGTTAAGGATTTTTTACAGGTACAACCTCCAAGATTTAGCAGACACTGGCCTACAAAGAATTGGTCCTTTCAAGTGTCAAACAGACCACAAAGGCGCAGATAAAGACGCCCAAGAGGCAGATCCCAGCCCCAAGGTTCGTACAGGTCTAAACAGTGGGGTGCTTCTACTTCCAAAAGTGGAGAAGACAAATCACAGCCATACAGGAAACTGTCCCAATGACTTCCACCTTCCTGCACCAAGCACTTGTCTTCTGGCAGCACCTTTAGGCGTAAAACTAGCACTTTTTTCACAAACTTGGCACATAATAACCCAGGACAAATGGGTCCTAGACACAGTGTCACAAGGCTACAAGTTTCACTTCCATACCCTGCCAAGGACAAATGGCTGGCCAGACCTGCCAAAATATCAATGGGCAGAGGCACAAGTCTTATCTCTCATGGACATGAGGGCCATTCAGCAAGTACCAGAGCAAGAGCAGGGACAAGGATTTTATTTAAGAATGTTCTTGGTACCAAGAAAAGACAAGACCTGGAGACCAATACTGGACCTGTCTATTCTAAACACATATTTGGATATACGAAAATTCAAAATGTTGACTACAGCAGCTTCTGCCCATGCTGGGCAAGAAGGCTTGGCTTGTGACTTTAGACCTAAAGGAGGCATAACTGCATGTCCCAATCAGACAAACATGCAGAAGATACCTCAGATTCAAAGCTGGCTCAATGCACTACCAATTCTCTGCACTGCCCTTTGGTTTATCTGCTGCGCCCAGGGTCTTCACAAAGTGCCTGGCACCAGTAATTGCATTCTGCAGACAGAGGAATACAAATATATCCTTACTTGGACGACTGCCTCATTCAAGCAGAGAACAAGGACATTCTCCTACAGCATCTGGCGTTTGTAAAGAGATTTCTAACAGGCCTAGGGTACACAGTCAACGAAAAGAAATCAAAACTAGTACCCTCTCAAGAGATAATACTCCTGGGTGCATGCTTAAATACAACTGCCCAGATGGCTTATCTCATGCCAGACAAAGGCAACTGACTACATATTTCAAACTGTTGGCAACAAAGGCCCAGTTATCTGCAAGAAAAATTTTGCAGGCTTTGGGCTTCGTGGCATCCTGCATTCTACTAATTCCATATGCGAGACTGCATATGAGGAAACGTCAATGGTACTTAAAAAATGTTTGGGCTCAACATTGCCACAGCCTGGAAACAGTAATTACCCTCACTCCCTGCCTGCAGCAGGAGTTTTGATGGTATGCGAAGGCTTGTCACCAGAACAAGGGACAGACATTCACTTTACCCCCCAGCCAGGCAGACTAACACCGGATGCATCAGATTATGCCTGGGGGGCCCACATGGCAGGAAGATGCATTTCAAGGCACATGGTCCGCAAACCAAATGCATCTGCATATCAATCAAAAAGAGATGCTAGCTGTTCAGAAGGCACTGACAGCCTTCAAGGACCTACTTCATCTGGGGCAACTACTGATAGACAACACCACGGTCATGTATATAAAAAAGCAGGGAGGCACTCATTCTTACCCCTTTTGCAGACTAGCCATGACTTTGTGGGACACAGCATTGACTTACCAAGTACATCTGCAGGCACAATTCCTGCCAGGAAAGATAAATACTTTGGCAGACGAACTAAGCAGAAACCTTATGGATCCCCACGAGTGGAAATTGGATCCACAAGTCTTTAGCATGATAACAAGGAAATGGGGAAGCCCGGATATAGATCTATTTGCCTCTCCCCACAACTACCAACTAAAAAGATTCTGCACAAGGACTTACCACAGACCAGCATGGAAAGTGGACGCCCTATCTTTCAACTGGAAAAACTTAGCAGTATATGCCATTCCTCCACTGCCTCTCCTCCCCAAGGTACTCTTAAAGGTCAGACAAGAGAAGCCAAAGATGATACTGATTGATTGCCCCAGACTGGCCCCGCCAGTACTGGTATCCAATTCTAAGGAACTTGTCTCAATGCCCGGCTTGGACCTTGCCTCAAATACCTCATCTACTGTCCCAACAAAACAATCGGATCCTACACAGCCAACTCAAGACGTTAAATCTGGCAGCATGGCGGATAATGTAGTCATACAAAACGCACCTCACACTACAGCTGTGATGGATGTCATTTTGGATGCCAGAAGGCCTAGTAGCAGAAAATCTTATGCCGGAAAATGGAAGAGATTCTGTGCCTGGAACCAGGCACAAGGAATGGACACAACTGTACAAATACTCCTCAGATTTTGCAAAACTTAACTGAGATGCTGGACAAAGGCCTATCCTTCTCATCAATTAAAATTCATGCTTCTGCCATTTTGGCTCATTATAACACAGAGCCACTAATCTTTTCTCGTCCTTTATTAAGGCAGTACCTCAGAAGAGCCAAAAACTTAAGGCCTCTAAGGAGATCACCAGTACCTGCATGGGACCTCAATTATGTTTTGGAAAAACTCACCCTGCCTCCTTTTGAGCCAGCCGCTACAGCTGATATAAAATTTTTATCTTGGAAAACAGCTCTGCTCCTAGCAATAACCTCTGCAAGACGAGACTCAGAGCTTCAGGCACTCATGACTGTGGAACCTTTTATCATTTTTTATCCAGACAGGGTTTCTCCGAGGACAAACCCGACATTTATGCCTAAGGTATGGTCCAGTGTGGCCCTTAACCAAACTATTCATCTGCCTACTTTTTATCCAAACCCACAGAAGAAGGGGGGGGAGAATTCTGCATTCTTTGGACATACACAGACAGCTACGCTTCTACTTGAACAGAACCAAATCTTTCAGAAAGACTGAGCAACTACTAGTGGCATATGCTGCAGGATCACAAGGAAAGGCTATCAAAAGCAGACTATTTCAAAGTGGATAGGCCACTGCATTAGTTTCTGCTATTCACAACATGGCAAGCCAGTGCCTAAGGGCATTAGACCACATTCAACCAGAGCAGCAGCCTTCCTCAGGGGAGTACCAACCAAAGACATTTTAGAGGCTGCTATCTGGAGTTCAGTGCACACCTTACAAAGCACCATCACTTACCACTCTGTTATAAATCCAGGGCAGGCTTTGCCACTGTAGTTTTGCAGGGCCTCATAGCTGCTCCTAATGCTATTTAGCTCCAGCTTCCCAACCTTAGCTTTGGGATTCAACCCAAGTGTGATGACTGCAACAGTGAAAGACAAAGAACATAGTACAGTCATGTACACTTACCATAAATGTAGATGTTAGAGTGTATTCACTTTTGCAATCCAGGTTACCCACCCACCATCCCCCTTATCTTTACTGGAACTTATCTGCACTTCTCTAATCTATACAACCTATGTGGTGTATTTGCTTGTAGATGAAGGTATAATATGTATATTTTGGTGCATGCTTGTTATATTGGCATATTTTTAGCCTACCCTTTTGGGGGCACTGTCATCTGGGGCAAGAAATACTGAAGAAGATGGTGTCGGCTGCATCTTTTATACCCCTGGTGCACTGACGTCCAGGAAGAGGCAACAACAACCGACGCCGGACCTAGACATTGGAACTCGGCTGACTGAGGGTAGCCTTCCAGCAGGATAACCCAAGTGTAATGACTGCAAGAGTGAATACACTCTAACATCTACATTTATGGTAAGTGTACACAACTGTACTTTCCTCTATTATTTTGGTCATGTTCCCCCTCTTTTTATCTATTTCATATTTATTTATACTTTGGTAACCAGGAAAGTGAACTGGTCCCAGGACCCTTTTCAGCCTCAACATAAGTTAAAATGGCATAGATATATATTAAATGCACTTATCAATACAAATAAAACAATACTGACAAAGACATTGACCAAGATTGCATGTGGAACACATAGCCAATGTGAGAGTGACCAAATAAATCATTGAGCAGCATTTACTAGAATTTATACATTAATAATGCTTAATTATACTATGTTGTTTATTATAAATATTTCATTGTATGCACATGCATTGCTTGCACGCATACAAGTGTGTGCGTGTGTTTCTGTATATGTGTATGTATATAAAGTACATGTGTACAAAAACGCATGCGTGTGTGTTTAAACACAGTTAAGTACTTATGATTTCCTTTTCTTGTTGTTAATGTTAGGGCACATAGTAAATGTATGTTAAAGTAAATTCAGCTGTATATTATGGCTGCTCTCTGACAATGCAAGGAATGACTAATTCAGTGGGAATCTCTTACAATGGATCTGCATGTACCACATATGCATCCCCCTCTGAAATGATATCACACAAAGCATAAAAGACATTTTTTATGAACAGTATCAGTGCAACTAGTTGATAGGGTTGCCACCTGACTCTCTTTCTACAGTTCTGACCTGTGTGTGTGGGGTTGGGGCTTGAAAATGGTAAACCCATTTATAATTTACAAGTGAGTTTTCTCTAAATGTCACAAAAATCTGTGCCACTACTCAAGTTATCTTAACACAAACTGTTATAAATAACATTTAAAGCTTAGTATTTCAATACTGTGTTGCTGCTTATGTAAATTTGTCAGAAGAGCTGACAATTGCCTTTAAACCCCTGACTGATCTAATTGCTTTGTTTTGCTAGGAAGTGTTAAGTTCTCCTCCCCTCTGCAATAAAAACAGTGGGAACAGTTCCACAGCTTTCTATCTTTATCACCTGCTGTGTTCCTGACATTAGCAGGATAAATTACCCATCGAAGAATGACAGCAGTACCTGACAGGGTAACCTACAGATTTCACTGTGTCTGTGATGTGTCATGCAGGTGGAGAAAATTTTCTCTAAAAAGTATGTGAGAAGTTGAGTTTAAAAAAAAAAGTAGGTGGGATTTCCCTTCCTTTGACTCCAATGCAAGGAAATAAAAGTTTTAAAAATTCCAAGCAAGTTTCTGGTACATACACAATGCTGAAACCATATTGTAGGGAGAAAAGAAACCTAACGATTGAGTTAAACTGTATGAGAGGGTGGAGTTTTCCTTTAAATCTATTTTTGTCAGTCAGCCATTTAATGGAATCTCGCTGTTTGGTCCCAAGGTTAAAGACACGTTGTCTAGGTGTGGGAACAGGATGGGAAGGCTATCTCTGCTGTGGGTATACGTTGTTCTACCCCTCAGAGGTCTTTTTCTAGGAACCAATGAGGTGGTAGAAAGATGTGGTTCAAGAAGTCACAGGGTCCCATTCAAGATCTACATGGATTTAGTTCCCCCAGGGGCAGAGGGGGGAACTCAAATGAAAGACTTCGTTCCTGTGGCAGAGGTGGTCTGCCTAACTAGGAATCTAGAGATTCTTTCTCTGGCAGATCCTGTCAGTGCTCCTGAACAGATGTCTGACTGGCCTTCTCTGGTGGCAGTTGAGGCTTTTTCTATCCCTGCACTAGAGAGCCTGGCTAGACATCCCAAAAGACTAATTTATTTTTTTATTTTTTATTTATTTTATTTTACATTTGTTGACCGGGCTGGTCTAGCTGGATATATTTCCATTTTCAGTAGAGGCCCGGGGAGAAAAGCTCCAAACAGTAAAAACATGAAATACAAACAATGAAGGAATCATAATGGTTACATAGTACATAAACATAGTAGAAATAAAGTATGCATCTTTTTTTTTTTTGTCAACCAGTATGTATCATTGTGATCACCAGTTCAGTTCCTCATAAGAGAAATAATGAGGAAAAAAACAAAAAAACTTAGTATGGTATAGACAAATATGAGCACAGGCAAGGAAAGATTAGTCTGGTTTACTGCATGGGCATAACCAGTGTATTTTAAAGTGTGTTTTGAGCTTTTGTTTAAAGAGAGGCAAAGAAGAGAGTGATGTTAGTTCTTTGGGAAGTAGGTTCCAGTCTTTTCCCACAGTGTTGGAAAACAGGGAGTTTCCAGCCAAATTGTTAGTTTTGGTTATGCTAGCTAGAAGCTTGTTAGAGGAGTGTAGTATATCTAGGTTTTTATAGGGGATTATGATAGTATAGGAGTTCTATTAGGTTGATAAAATATCTTGTGGGCCATGTTTTTAGTTGGGAGATTTTTAGAAGGTTTTGAATTTCTAGCCAGCCCATCTGCATGAGATTTAGGCAGTGGTGGGTACGAAAAGGATTACCCTTGGCAAATCTGGCGATGTTGTTGTAGGCATGCTCTAGTTTGACAAGGTTATTCTTTTTGAGGTTAGTATATATGGGAGAGGCATAAAGAAGAGTAGAAATTAAATGGGAGTGTGCAGTTTGGGTTTTAGCTGTTGGAGTTGAGAAGGATTTGATTCGATATAAGGAACCAATTTTCTTGTTGATAGTTTTAATGGTGTTATTTATGTGATTATCAAATGTAAGGTTGTTATCAATAGTAATTCCTAACAACTTGATTGTGCAGTCAGGGTGTATGATAGTATAATTATTGGAAGTGATAGAGAAATCATCCACAAGCAGAAATGGCAGAATGTACTGAACCCCATTACTATCTGGAACAGCACGGCAGTCGTAGCAGCTCACCTGCTAGAAAATAGTCATCCAAAAGGATTCCCCCAGACCAGAGAGTGTCCAGTACTTATTCAGGATTCTTTTTGGTGCCAAAAAAAAATACCAGGGGACTTGAGACTAATTTTGAATTTCAAACTAAATCAATTTGTTCAGTATGTAAAGTTCCAGATAGTAATGGGGTTCAGTACATTCTGCCATTACTGCTTGTGGATGACTGGATGTGCTCAGTAGATTTTCAAGATGTGCATTATCACATCAAAATGAACAGGTGCTCCAGAAGGTAGTTATGCTTCTGGCTGGAAGGTGTAGTTATCAGTTCAGCACATTGCCCTGTGGTCTCACCACAGCCCCCAAGGTTTTCACCTATTGCACGGCACTCGTAGCAGCTCACCTGAGACTACTGGGATTACAAGTTTTTCCACATCTGGATGACTGGCTCCTGACTACTCTAACCAGGTATCAACTGAACATGGTCTCCCGAGAGGACAAAATGCATATCAGTGATGTCCTTCAAGAATGCAACTGCAGTCATAACATATGGGTTGTCCTGCCTCAGGCAGCCCTCGGTTGTCCGAATTCCAAAGTCTGGGTCCGGCGTCGGCTGGTGTCGCCTCCTCTCCGACGTCACAGCGGCTGGAGTATAAAGGCATCGGCCGACGCC
The DNA here is from genome assembly GCF_019279795.1 of Protopterus annectens. NCBI lineage: Eukaryota > Metazoa > Chordata > Ceratodontiformes > Protopteridae > Protopterus > Protopterus annectens. Next base: position 122,071,094 of record NC_056743.1, read on the forward strand.
ATCTTCTTCAGTCTTTCTTGCCGCATGGTCCCCGAAGCAGAAGCAGTTCGCAAGTGCCGGTCGGTCAGCTCCTGTGTTTTCAGTACCGAAGTCATCTAAAAGCTAAGTACCCCGTTGGGGAACATTTATTCTTGCCTCAGCCGATGTCGGAACAAATTGAGAAAGTTAATAATTGTTTGTCTTGTGGTAAACAAATACCTCATAAGGACTTCCATTCTCTCTGCCTTCCTTGCCTGGGCCCAGACCACGACGTCTCGGCCTGTGCTTGCTTTAATAAGCGCACTCTCAGGCGCCGGGCAGAATTCGCCGAGGACTTTTTAGGTGAATCCTTTGTGTATATCATGCCGTCGAATCAACCGACAACCCAATCTGCTAAAAAACGCAAGGACCGGGACCGACATCCTCGGCCCGCGTCCACTACCGATGCTACTCCTAAATCCTCTGCTAGCGCTCCGGTCCCCTCGGAAGTGGCAAATCAACCGCTCCAGGCCGACGACACAGCGTTAACACGACCTTCGGTCTCGGAGATCTCTCCAGTGCCGGTTGTGGATTTTCCTCCGGAGCGGAGACCGAAGTTCTGGATCTACCCGACACCATTCCTGTGGACAAGGTAACGCCTGCACATGGGGCTGCTAGGCCTCCTGTTTTCATGTCCATCAAGGCCTTTGCACGTGCTAAGGCCGCCAGCCAGGCCAAGGCCCATCCTAAACCTGCCCAGGCCCTTTCATCTGATAAGCAGATCATGTCTCTGGCTGCAGATCTTATTTCCTTTATCAGGGGGTCTCAGCCTCATCCGGACAGGGGTTCTCAGCCACCTGCAGAAAAAAGGCCTAGAACTGAGCAGGCGGACGACCTCTCCTCGGATGAAGCCTCTGGGGATTCTGAGCATTCTGATACCAAAGAAGAACCCTTCCAGGCCTACTAGGACTCTGATGCTGAGGAATCAATTCCCTCTGCCTCCCCTCCAGAGGATTTCTCTTTTGGTGAAGTCCTGCATTCCATGAGGGAACATTTTCAATGGCAGGGTCAGGAATTCTCTGACTCCAGGAAAAGGCTTCGTACTTTCCTCAAGCTTCCCCAGCACAGACCCTTGGCTATCCCTCCAGTTATGGATGTTTTGGATGATGTTTTCTCTGACTCCAGTGCCAACCCTGATTCTCTTCCTCCTGCTCCTGTTAAGCCTGACAGATATTACAGGGTCCCTGACACTCACAAGCACCTTTTTAAGGCTCACTCTGTGGACCTAGAAACTATTTCACAGGGCCCCAAGGGAGTGGCTTCCTCCTCTGCCAAAAACCCACTGCCAGCTGACAGAGAAGCAAGGTCCCTGGAGAGATGGGGTAAAAAAGTATATACCTCTACTACCCTAGCCATGAGGTCTCTTAACTGCCTTTTTCACATGTTTCAGTACCAAGATTTTCTCCTGGATGATTTACAGAAAAAGTTAGCCTCTCCTGAGCCTATTGATAAAAAGGCACTGCAGGATCATATTCATAACACTCAGCAGGTTAATAACCATTTTCTGCAGTGTGGTTATGATGCACTGGAAGCTTCATGTAGGGCAGCTACGACTGGGGCTGTAATACGTAGACATGCTTGGTTGAAGGATCAGTCTTTGCCTGACCATGTTAAAGTAAAGTTACTGAATGCACCTTTGGAAAAACAAAAGCTTTTTGGTGCTACTGCACAAGATGTATTGAAATCCATAGAGGAAAAAGCAAAGTCAGTACAGACAGTCACGGATTTCCTTCAGGTTCAGCCACCCAGATTCAGCAGAAACTGGCCCTCCAAGAATTGGTCCTTCCCCAGCTCTGACAAGTTTCAAAGGGGAAAAAGCAGACGTGCCCGAGGTAGAGGGCAATGCCAAGGATCTTACAGGGGACACCAATGGCAACCTCCAAATCAAGGAAGTGGCACAGACAATTCAGCTGCACCACAAGGACAATCACAATGACTTGACTTTCGTACCACCTACAAAGGTTCAAAGAGAAGCACCTTTGGGCGGAAAATTAGCCTTATTCTCACAAAACTGGCATATCTTAACCAAGGACAATTGGATTCTGGATTTGATAGACAAAGGTTACAGATTCCACTTCCACACATTACCAATAAAACAAGGCATGCCAAACCTGCCACATCATCAAAGGGCAGAGGCACTCACTCAAGTTTCCAAGCTATTAAGTATAAAAGCAATAGAAAGGGTTCCTCCTCCGGAACAAGGCCAGGGATTTTATTCAAGACTATTCCTTGTTCCAAGAAAAGAAAACAAATGGAGACCCATACTGGACTTGTCAACTCTAAACACTTTCCTCATTGTGCCAAAGTTCAAAATGCTGACGTTGCAGCAACTTCTTCCCATGTTGGGCAAGGGGTCTTGGCTGGTCACTCTGGACCTCAAGGGGGCATACCTGCATGTCCCAATCAGACAAAGCTGCAGAAGATACCTCAGATTTCTTGCAGGGACAGAGCATTATCAATTTTCAGCATTGCCGTTTGGCTTATCTACTGCGCCCAGAGTGTTCACGAAATGCCTGGCATCAGTAGTGGCACACTGCAGACTTCAGGGCATTCAAATATACCCCTACTTGGACGACTGTCTCATACAAGCAGACAACAAACAAACCTTAAAAGGGAATTTGGACTATGTCATGCATCTACTGCAGGCCTTGGGATACACAGTCAACATTCAGAAGTCAAACTTACTACCATCCCAACAAATTATATTCCTAGGAGCCAAACTGGACACAGAAAAACAAATGGCCTACCTCACAGAGGAAAAACAGCAGCATTTATCAGAGTACTTCAAAGGCTAGCAAAGCTTTCCCAGCTGACTGCAAGGAAAATCCTGCAGGCCCTGGGTTTCATGGCATCTTGCATCCTTCTGATACCTTTGGCAAGACTTCATATGAGAAAGCTGCAATGGTATCTAAATAACTTATGGTCTCAACACAACAACAGCCCAGAGGACATAATCCCACTTATTCCATGTCTGCAGAAGGAATTTCTATGGTGGGCTCAAGCCAGTCAACTAAACGAAGGCATGCCTTTCAACAGACCTCAAGCAGACCAAATGATAACAACATACGCCTCAGACCATGGATGGGGGCACGGCCGGCCTTAGGCATAGGCAAACTAGGCGACCGCCTAGGGCACCGTACAGGCCGGCCCAAAAAG